>NC_080388.1:18291738-18514209 GCF_028751815.1 Salvia miltiorrhiza | reverse complement strand
GTAGTGTTTTCATATGGATGATATATGACTAAATTTCAACTCCATCAAATAACATGTTATGCAAAGAATGAACATCGTATTTGGGGGTGGAGGTGGGACACCCATTAAATGTAGTTGTAAATATATTAATTTGGCCACCAAACATTGCAGCGGTTTCTCAAAGTAGTGAAGAAAGAGAGCTTTGGTCCACCAACTATCTTGTGGGCATATTTCAAGCATATACAAAACAACTTTGAAAAACTTATCCATTACTATTATTTATGTATATAGAGTACTATATTCTATTTGGACGAATCCACGATTATTTAGTATGTACGTGCACTTATTGAATAATAATAATAATAATAATAATAATAATAATAATAATAATAATAATAATAATAATAATAATAATAATAATAATAAATTGCATGGAAATGAGAAATAGGTGCATTGTCTATTTAGATCCTTTTATATTATAAGGATAAAGATATACTATTAAAACTAAAAATTGCATGAGGATTTAATAAAACAAAAAATTATGAGGACATCAGGATATATTTTACCTATATTTTATAAACAAAAAGAAACCAACACAAAATAATACTACTCCCTCTGTCCACCAAAAATATGCCACAATTTTCTTTTTCGTCCGTCCACAAAAAATATGCCACATCCATTTTTAGTAGTAGGGTCCACACAACTCCACTCACATTTAAAGTGGGACCCTTACTCCACTACTAACTTTACTCACATTTTATTAAAACTCGTGCCGAAAGTAAAGTGACATATTTTTGGTGGACGGAGGGAGTATTAATCTGTATGGCATACATATCTATGAGATAAAATACGAATATAATTTCCGGTGCATGCTTGTAATTTCTCTATGGTTGTAATGGATCTTATTATTATTACTTCTCGTTGTTTTTCTTTTAGGTTGGAGAAATATGATTGGGTTAATGTGTATTAATATATGATACTTGATACATAATCACAATTTGTAAAATTCTAGTATAAAAACTAGTAATACCACGAAAAATAAAAATAAAATAAAGATAAAAAAGCCACCGAAAAGGGGTATATATGTCATTTCATAGCCCCGTCCACATTTAAAACGCAACTTCCCTCCCCAGCAAATCACACCTACACAGAGTCACTCATTAATATACATGCATACATAGAACCTCTCCACACACACACAACACACACTCTCACACAGAGACTTAGAGAGAGAGAGAATGGCTAAAACCGCCGCCGCCGCGGCGCGCTTCCCGTCGATCGAGAAATGCGACCTCTCGGTCGCGAACCGCCACTCGATCGCGGCGGACCTCGACGGAACGCTCCTGATCTCCCGCTCCTCCTTCCCTTACTTCATGCTCGTGGCGATCGAGGCCGGCAGCCTCCTCCGCGGGCTGATCCTCCTCCTCGCCTTCCCACTCATCGCCATCGCCTACGTCTTCGTCTCCGAAGCCCTCGCCATCCAGATGCTGATCTACATCTCCTTCTCCGGAATCAAGGTGCGCGACATCGAGCTGGCCGCGCGGGCCGTGCTGCCTAGGTTCTACGCGACCGACGTGAGGGCGGAGAGCTACGCCGTGTTCGAGAAGTGCCAGAGGAAAGTGATAATCACGGCGAACCCGACGATCATGGTGGAGCCGTTCGTGAAGGACTATTTGGGCGGAGATAAGGTGATCGGGACGGAGATTGAGGTCGATCCGAAGACGAGGAAGGCCACGGGGTTCGTGAAGAAACCGGGGGTTTTGGTCGGGAAATTGAAGAAATTGGGCGTGCTGAGGGAATTCGGAGAGGAGAAGCCAGATATCGGAATTGGAGATCGGGAGTCTGACCACGATTTCATGTCCATTTGCAAGGTTAATTATCATTCTTCCTCTGTTTTTTAGCTCGAATTAATTTTGAGTAAGCACTTGAATGTGTTCTTCATGCTTTTTTTCTTATTGTTTACACTGACTTTGTACTTCTAGCTCTCAAAATCATTAACTGAGATTTTGCGGTTGTCGGTTGATTTCTATGTGACTACCTTAGTCACTGACTTGAACATGGAATTATTTTGGCATGATCTATATAAAAAAAACAGTATAGCTAAGATCATAATCAGTAGATAGGCAACAAAGCACCAAAAATATCACCGATGAGTTTAATTGATACTCCTTCCGTCCATACCATAATTTTATTTTCGGTCATTCCACGAAAAATTTGTCAGTTAAATTTATAATAGTAAGGTCTACAACTCAACTTACAATTTATTAAAACCTGTGTCATCCACATTGTGACAATTTTTTTGTGAATTGAGGAGGGAGTAATATTTCGCTAAGGATTAATTTCATAGCTTAATACAACGATTTGTATATGGCTTTGTAAAATATTATATATGTAGTCTTGTGACAGTTGACTAGCCTTATAAGAATTAATGTTGGTGAACAACCTTGATCCGTATGTGGCTACAGTTTTGGGTGGGGTAAAAAAAGTCTCTGCTTCGCTAATTAAATGTTTTGGGTGGAGTATATTAATTAGAACCGAACAAGGTTATGTATAATATTTGAGTAGATTTGGTCGATTTTGGTAAATTACGAGAAAACTATTATTTTGAGTTTTATATATGTAGACGAACGCTCACTTGGGTTTGCAATAATTTTTAGATATTAAAATGAATATTTCTTGATTTGGGCCATACACAGGATTAATTTCTTGATCCGTGGAAAACTCTTTTCTATAGCGTCAACTTTCCGATGTTTGAAATTCATGATGACTTTTGCTTTCTTGCATCTTTTTGGTTTTCAGCGAGCATTAAATTTTATCACGAGTTCTCATATACTATGCCAGTGATAATACATGAGTAGGTGGATCCCTCCATTAATTACGTATCCCGGTATATATATCACGCATCTTGTATAAAAATTAGTGTTTTATTCGTCTTCCTTAGGTTTTTCCTACATTAATAGGGGTTTAACTCATAAGGTTTTAAAGAGGCTTTTTTCTTTAGTTCTTTGGGAAGGTTTCTCAGCTGATCTCCTTAGCACATGTCTTAGTACTTTGTATTTATGTGTATTTCATAAAGTTTTGTTTATCCATAAGAAAAAATCCTAGTACTTTTATACATGTAATTTGTCTAAAATGGAATCTAGAATAATTACATAATTAGATGGTAGTGGCCTAATAAATGAAGTGGTTGAGGGTGTAGTAGTAGTAATATGTAGTTGGACTTTGAGACCTAAATGTAAAATGGGGGCCATAGCATTTAAGCCAAGGCATGTGTTCGACTTTATTTCGAGGCTTTATTACTTGAAGCTGGCTAATTTAATGTGAGTAGTAATTATCACAATATTTTCTCAACTGCAATCTGCATATGGACTATTTTATATACTCTTTTGCACCTATTAATTAAACTTGGATAAGGTTAACTTTATAATTGCTTTTACACGACTCTAAAGATTAGAGATCCTAGAAAATATATAGAACTTATTTTCTACTTGTTAGATAGTAATTTTTTGGTGGGACCACTAAAATATGATAATTATTTCCTTTTTTATGATGATGCAACCAAAGAGAACGCACGCTAACAATTGATGTTATGGTGAACAGGAAGGGTACATGGTGCACGAGAGTAAAACGGCGAAGCCGTTGCCGGTTGATCGGCTGAAAAGCCGGCTGATCTTCCACGACGGCCGCCTAGTCCAGCGGCCGACGCCCCTGAATGCGCTGGTCACCTACATTTGGCTGCCGTTCGGATTCGTCCTCTCCCTGATCCGCGTCTACTTCAACCTCCCGCTGCCGGAGCGCATCGTGCGCTACACATATCCCATGCTCGGAATCAACCTGGTGATCAAGGGCAACCCGCAGCCGCGGGGGTCCGTGGGCAACCTCTACGTGTGCAACCACCGCACCGCCCTGGACCCCATCGTGATCGCCATCGCGCTGGGGCGCAAGGTCTCCTGCGTGACCTACAGCGTGAGCAAGCTCTCGAGGCTGCTGTCCCCGATCCCGGCGGTGGCCCTGACGCGCGACCGGGAGGCGGACGCGGCGATGATCAAGGCGCTGCTGCAGAAGGGGGACCTGGTGGTGTGCCCGGAGGGGACGACGTGCCGCGAGCCGTACCTGCTCCGGTTCAGCGCGCTGTTCGCGGAGCTGAGCGACCGCGTGGTGCCGGTGGCGGTGAACCTGAAGCAGGGCATGTTCCACGGCACGACGGTGCGCGGCGTCAAGTTCTGGGACGCCTACTTCTACTTCATGAACCCGAGGCCGACCTACGAGGTGAGCTTTCTGGAGCGGCTGCCGGAGGAGATGACGTGCAGGGCCGGCGGGAAGTCGTCGATCGAGGTGGCGAATCACGTGCAGAGGATCTTGGCGGATGCGCTGGGGTTCGAGTGCACGCAGCTGACGAGGAAGGACAAGTACATGCTGCTCGGTGGGAACGATGGCAAGGTGGAGTCGATGTATTCCAAAAACAAGCAGTGATTCGTATATAATCCATTAATGCTACTGGATATATATGTTGGCTACCTATTTTAGATATTTTCCATCGTGCGTGTCCTAGTATAATTGTTGTCTGTTTAAACTACTGCTTCATATTGTTCACATTATCGATATCGATATCTTGGTCCTTAATAATATTTCCTCGCCGTGTTTTTTTTTTTTTTTTTTTACGATTAATATTTACTCGCAAATTATTCGAGATTTAATTTTAAAAGAATTTGTTCATAACTTGATTTGATATTAGATGAGTTGAGCTTCAACTTGATTTTAAACTTAATAATTTTATCGAGCCGAACTCGAGCCTAACAACACTCGGCTCAGAGTTCACAAATATGTTTGCGAGTCTATTCACGAACCTTCGATCAGACCTTCAAATCTAGTTAGTGCACGAGTCTTAAACGAGTCAAACCCGAGTAACATATTAATTAATATTTTTTCCCTAAATTTTTAACGAGTTCGAAGTCAAACATCATATATACGAACATCTAATGAGTCGAGCTTAAGCTCGAATTTCGACATTATCCAGCATCACACGGGTCGAGCTCGAGTTCGATAGGTAGGTGATGAGCCGAGTTCAATCAACAAGATAAAAGTTCAAATCGAGTTTGAATACTTAAACGAATCGAGCTCGAGGTTGCTTGTATTCGTTTCGATTCGACTCATTTACAACTCTAATTTGCAGTGTTCCCCTATTATTTTAATAATTTTTTATAAAAATAAAATTTGTGATAATTTAAATTAACATCCCATTCCCAGCCAACTATATAATCTCTTGCGCCACGTACCAACACTCCAGCCGCCTTGCCTTTGCCTTTGCCTTATAACGGTGAGAGGGGTAGAAAAGATGGAGAACAGAGAGACGTTGCCGTCACCGGAGAAGGAGAAACTGACTACGTTGATGAGTTTGGATGGCCATATTTTCCCGGTGGAGGAAGCGGTAATTGTGGAGCTCCGAGCAATTCGCCGCCTTCTGCCGGCCGCCGGTGACGCCACCATTCCTATTTCTCAGGTTACCGGCCAAATTCTGGCCAAAATCATCGATTACTGCAGAAAACACAACGATCACAAGCTCAATCGTTTGCGTGATGAGGAAATCAGTGCCTGGGACAGACACTTCGTCGATGTTGACGAGGAACTCCTCTTCGATCTCCTCGTGGTTCGTTTTCTCTTCCGTCTTCGTAAATTCGATTGGTTTACTCATACAATCAGTTGCAATTTGCAAAATTTGTGAGGTTTAACTTATATGCGTGTATTCGTGTAAATTGATGACATTATTTCTCAAATACTTGCGTATAATTTGGGGGAAAAAGAAAAAAAAAACACATCAATAGATAAACCAGTAAACCACTGGTGCCAGAGATCTGGTTGATGAATGCAGTAAACATTAATGTTCATGTAACCATATGCATTTGTGTTTTGCGTTGCTCTATAGTTTCTTTGTTTCTTTTCTAATTTAAGAAGATATTGACATGATTGTTGTGTTTGATTTAGAGGAGTAGGCTCCAATCCGAATACATTGTTTCGATAACTCCTTTCTGGATTCCCAAATTATGATTATGATCCTCTACGAAATTGTATACCGCTTGGTGCATCTAATTGCGTTTGGGCTTGATTTCATCATAATTGGTTTCAATTGAGCAAACGGATGAATTTCTGTTTGCTAATCGATTGTTTCAACCTTTTTCCATTTGGTTTAGGCTTCACACTTTCTGGAAGTGAAGGATCTCTTCTACCTAACAGTGACGACTGTAACAGACACGATGAAGACGAAGAGTCCTGCTCAAGTTGGCAACATGGATCAGCTTCGCAATCTCTTCATCTCCAACTTTAGGCTTGACTAGTATGTTCATCTCCTCGAGCTCGACTACTGGTTTGTGTGTTCATATTTTTGGCGGCAGTGTTTGGTGATATTATGGTATCTGGTTAATATAGGATGATACTTTTTCAACAATGTATATGGCAAATTTTTATTTCAAATCTTTGAAGATATGATGGTATTTGAAAGTTGTTGCTCTCGTAAGCTAGACTAATTATTTGAACAAAGAATTCAATATTGAAAAATGTAGTAAAGCAGTGGAAAATAAATAACTACATAATGTAAACTAGTATTACTTAATTTGCATTTCGAATCTATTATGCTAGACTAAGAATTTCTCTTAATCTAGAGAACAACAATACTAGACTTTTACTAAGCTAAATGTATTAAAAGGTGTTTGTTGAACATTTTTACTAAGATTCACGAGTCTCTGATTCAACGTAAATTAAACTGATTGTCAAATAGAATATTGAAACAATATGCTCAGCAACACTATTATTCAACAATGATGATTGCCAATGAATGGGTGTCGAATGCAACTTATTTTTATTTTTTACTTTGGAGGAGTTGAGGAGGGGTAGCAGTGGAGTTTGAACTCGTGACCTCACTGTTCACATATAAGAGGTCGATTTCTCCTCTCTTATAGAGGTGTTTATTCTTGAAGACCAATGATATCGTTGTTACAAAGATCGTGGCAGATTACACTTTATATTTGAGCCCAACGAAAAGTCCAAACTTAAATCCAAAGTCTTTTTTAACTATGTCTCCTATCTCTATGCTTGGACTAACTTCTTTTCCAATTGAATATGCAAACCTTAAAATATATAACCTATTAATTATGCAATACATTATAGACTATATTTAAATAAATGAACAAGGCAAAATTTAATTTAGTGCTAAATTTTACACTAACATTATCCATCTTTAGTTAGTTTCTTAAAGGGTTGTGCACGAAAATCAATTTGATTCTTAATTAAGTTAACGCACGATAATCAATCGACTTTGACACAAAACACCCTCCACGTAGATTTAAACTGATTATTTTATCTTTCTTTTTTTTTTTTTAAAAAGAAAGGTGATCATCTTATTTTCTGCTATTGGATGGACATGGAGCATTGGAGATCAGGAAATTTATATTTTGCCAACTCTCAAAATATACAAAAAAAGACAAAAAAATAAATAAAAAATCATGGTTTGAAGAAAGTAAATATTGAGTGCATAAATAATTGTTTTTGTGAAATGTGTCGACCATTCATTCAATCAGGGGACACGTGTACGGTGATTAGCGTGTGACAATGGCAATGCATTGAAAAACTGAGGCCCTCCCTAGATATGACGTGGCCTTTTCCCTGTCAGCCACGTCGGACTAACGAAACCAAGCCAAACAAAAAAAATCCGAAA
Source organism: Salvia miltiorrhiza (assembly GCF_028751815.1). Lineage (NCBI taxonomy): Eukaryota > Viridiplantae > Streptophyta > Magnoliopsida > Lamiales > Lamiaceae > Salvia > Salvia miltiorrhiza. The sequence goes on along the minus strand of NC_080388.1, from coordinate 18,506,522 downwards.
AAATGGAATAAAGTTTTCTGAAAAGGGCTTTATACTAAAATGAATACGTGTCGCCCTCAGGCCCTCTTCTATATAATTTCTCGCTAATTAAAAATAATAATAATAAATAAGATTCAGCTGATATTCTGTATGAAGAGCAATGGCTCCATGTGTTATCCACTTTTAGAGCGAGAGAGAGAGAGAGTCACATTCTACTGAATCTACTCACAGAAAATCTCAAGTTTCATACTGATAATAATATCTCAATTGCTGTATCTATAGCTGCGACATGGCAGCGTAAATCGAAAACACTTGGAGTTGGAGCCGAAGAGAATTTTCCGGTGGCGATGGCAATCAGCGCCGTCGTTTCGCACCGGAATTTCGGCTGTTTCATCGGTTCTGGTAATTATCTACTTGTTAAATTCACACTCTGTACAATGAATAATGAAGTTGAGAGCTCAACTATCCTTTTCGGATATAGTATTGCAAAATGTTTTGAGTATAATTCATTATCATGAGTTCTAATTAGAGGCTTACGATCAGTCTGTTTCTGTATTGTTCTTTTGTGAACTGAAGTATCGAATGTGGCGACAGGATTAACTGGCATTCGGTTAATTTCTTGTGTGAGCTGTAGTGTATTAAATTGAGAAGCATTAGTTGATAATGTATAATTTCAGCTGTCTGATGATGGGTTGGACTAAAGGATTTGAAAGGAATTAGGTATTACTACGATGTTTACACGATGAGCTTAAATTTGGCCCAATCCAGAAATCTGCAAAAGTTCTCTGATTGGAAAAAACAGAGGAAAAAAGAAAAAAAAAGAAAAAAAGAAGAAGCAGAATTAGCATAAATGAGGCTTGTCAAAAGCTTATTATCCAGCATTATATAGCTTCCATAACAGAAACCAGTGTCTTTGAATTTAAATACGGCACAGGGTAAATGCACTCCCAAAAGTTCAGGCTTCGTATCTGAATAGTTCGAGTAGCTCATATATGTTAATCGGTTCATTATTTGGGGTTGAGGAAGTTTCCACTCCATTCAAACTATAGGGAGCAGTTTCAACCATTTCATTTGTAATATTTTACATTTGATAGTACTTTTAGGTTATGATGGTTGCATCCCTGCCTTTTCTTTTTAACAGGACGAGTTTATCATAGAGGAACACCATCAGATCGTCAAAGATGTCGGCATTCAAGTGTCAGTGCGGTGCAGTATGTGAATAAAAAAATGTTCTGCAGCAAGCTCTATCATCCGGCGGCAAGCTTTTCATTTGGCTATGTATATCAGTCATCCATTCCTGCTAAAGATAAACCAAACAGGGAAATCCCAAGATCAAAGCTGATGTCTCATCTTAACTTGGATCCTGTTCTCATAACATCCCATCAGACGAGCAATAAACTTACGTCTATGAACAAAAGGGTGAAAAGCAGGGGAGCATATGAATGCTGTCTTTCTTCGGCTTACTCTGATGCTGGTGGGATTCAAACAAGGAAGTTGGATAAGCTCGGTTTTAGCTATGGCCAGAAGCCTCCATCAAAACATATAACAGTGATGAGGACCCGGGCAGAATTCAAATCTGAAGAGCATAACAATACAAGCACTGAGTTTGAGACCCTAGTATCATCTGAGGGGGCAAGTGAAGCTGCTTTACCTGTAGGAGCTGAGCCAGCAAAACCATGGGGGAGCCAGTTGCCTAAGCGCTGGGTGATGGTGCTCCTTTGTTTCGCTGCATTTCTATTGTGCAATATGGACCGTGTAATGCTCATCATTATCTCCACTTTCTGTTTTTCTCAATGTCAATACTATAAGTGTGTATTTTTCTCTAGTCCAAATTTATATTTGTAGTCGGTTATTAATCGGGTATCCAAGTTTTTCAATGCTAGCCAAATGAGATAGAATTTATTGAGATAGAATTTATTGATTATTCTGACATTTTGTTTGTTTGTTTTAGGTAAATATGAGCATAGCGATACTCCCTATGTCAAAGGAATTTAATTGGAGCAGTGCTACAGTTGGCCTAATTCAGTCTTCTTTTTTCTGGGGTTATCTGCTCACTCAGGTTTTTCGCGTTTGAATTACTTATTTGGCCTATTTGAAACGTGTGTGTAATCTTCATTATAACACCATTATCTCATCACCTGACCTAGCTTCTTTCTGTCATCTTTGGCAACACTGTATACAAAGAAAAATCTATCCCCTCAAGTAGGATGCGCTTAATCTGAAGTTTTTGGCTTTTGTTTGACTGTACACAAAGGTTGAGTAGCAAAATTGTACTAATGGTCAGATGTATACTTTCATTCCTGTGGTATTCCTGGAGACTTAAGATCTACTGTCTTTGATGGAGTACTTTTCTACAGAGATTATGTTATTCTTCAGCATATCATGCTGATTTATATTGATCCAACCATTATTTGTTTCTTCATAAAATTATGATAAAATTAAATTGAAATCATTGTTTCTCAGCTTAGCATGTCTTGTTGGCTAAGTATTTTATCCTCAGCATAAATAGGACTCAAGTTGATCTCTGACATCATTTGAGACAGTCCTGCAGCAGTTATATCCTCTTCTCTACTTAAGTTTCTTCACATGTTCCTTGACAAGATTATTGGAGGCATATGGGCTGATAAAATTGGTGGGAAGCTAGTACTCGGTTTTGGAGTTGTTTGGTGGTCTCTCGCAACAATTTTGACGCCACTTGCTGCAAGAATTGGACTCCCTTGCTTACTTGTAACGCGAGCTTTTATGGGAGTTGGTGAGGTTAGTTGCTTGTGCGTTCTGCAAAGACTTAATGAATATTAATGAATATTACAATGACAGTTGTTTCTGGTGCACTTGATCTCTTGTTGTTGTGATAGCATTTATTTCCCATTTGAAATTAGCACATCTCTCAAAGTATGAAAGTGACCATTGTACGACATGCTTCGGGCGATAGATATGATCTATTTTTTTAAATAAACTATTGCCTGCTTGCTCTAATCACATCTGCACTGTGCAAAGAACTTGATGCATGGAGCATGATATCATGTCTAAAATATGTTTATTTTGTTAATCAGGGCGTTGCTATGCCTGCCATGAATAATTTGTTATCAAGATGGATTCCTGTCTCCGAAAGAAGCAGATCCCTTGCACTAGTGTACAGCGGCATGTATCTTGGTTCAGTTGCTGGTTTGGCAGTGTCTCCTGTACTGATCCACAAGTTTGGGTGGCCATCTGTTTTCTATTCGTTTGGATCCCTTGGATCTATCTGGTTCGCACTTTGGTTGAGCAAAGTAAGGCCTTAATTCTTGCTGCAATGATTTCTGTGAGAAGGATGGTTTTTTCCTTAACCAGAAAAAGAGGGGAAAGAAAAGACAGAAAAAAAATCCTGTCAACAAACATGCACGTAAGATAAAATGGTTCACTCATACCTAATCATTCAATTTGCAACGGACAAAAAAAATAGACCCCACAATCCTTGATATACTAACTCTCTTTCTGCAGCCCCCATTCTTAATACTATTATTCTACAATGTTCTTCAGAAAAATCTTATTTTTGTTGTTTAGTGCTTACAGTCCTTGGGAAAGTGAAGTCGTGTTTCTTGTAGCTGCATTGAGCCAGTTTTACTGATGCATAGAAAGAAACTCTGATACTCTTTCCGTTTATGTTTAATTCCTTTTATTGTTCTCATGTGTTTGGTGCTATATGTAACAGGCATATTTTGTGTTCTACTGTTCTTCCTGCTGATCATCAACTCTCACCATTTTCTAGGCACACAGCTCGCCTCAAGAAGATCCAAGTCTAAGTTTGGAGGAGAAGAAGTTGATTTTGGGAGGCAACATTTCCAAAGAACCCGTCTCTAGTATTCCATGGAAGAAAATTTTGTCTAAGGCTCCTGTATGGGCTCTCATTATATCCCATTTCTGTCATAATTGGGGGACATTTATTCTGTTGACATGGATGCCTACTTACTATAACCAGGTATTATTCCTAGCTATTGCATGCAACGAAAGTAAATAAAAAATTCAGCTCATTCAATTTGTCTCCAGTGTAACATATGACTTCATTGCCAGAGATATATGTTTTTCAAAGTTTAATGTGAGCTTTATTACATTTACATTTAGATAGGCTGTTCTACTAAAAATTTCCATGTTTACTATACACAGGTTTTGAATTTCAACCTCACGGAATCTGGATTGCTTTGTGTGCTTCCATGGCTCACTATGGCTGTGTTTGCTAATATAGGTGGCTGGGTTGCAGATACCCTTATAAGCAGAGGCTTCTCAATTACATCTGTTCGGAAGGCAAGTATTTCCTTATAATTTCTTCATTTAGCTAGCTGGACTTCAATGTTCTAATTCATGGACTCGTATGCCATCAATGTATTGCAAGCAGACAAATTTCATGCATACATTTTTCATTTTTCCTAAAAATATATAGTGCAAGAGAATCACTCTTCTTCACATCCTCACATGTGCAGATAATGCAATCAATCGGGTTCCTAGGTCCAGCTTTTTTTCTGACCCAACTTGGTAACGTAAAAACACCTGCTTTAGCAGTGCTGTGCATGGCTTGCAGTCAGGTTAGGGTCATTTTCTGTACACGTTCGACCATTTTATCTTTAAAAAGTAAATGAAGCAATAATCTGTATGTTATTCCTTCTCAGGGATCGGATGCATTCTCACAATCTGGTCTATATTCCAATCACCAAGATATTGGGCCCCGTTATGCTGTGAGTTCTCATCATCTTATTATGCGAGGACATGTAGAGTTTTATAAGCAGTACATCGTCTCCCCAGTGCTCAAACCGTGGCATGTTGTTCTGTTGCAGGGAGTACTGCTCGGATTATCCAATACTGCCGGTGTACTCGCTGGTGTATTCGGGACTGCTGCAACTGGATACATTCTTCAACATGGTACAACAAAAAATTCAATGCATCAGTTTATTTTACTTACCTTCACAGTAACTCTACGACTTTGAAACTTCTCACAGGCTCTTGGAACGATGTGTTCAAAGTGGCGGTCGTGTTGTACATCGTGGGCACAATAGTGTGGAACTTGTTCTCCACCGGAGAGAAAATCCTGGACTAGGAAACAAAACATACTTGTATGTGTTACGAAGCTACGGAAGAAGTCGCATAGCATGCAAACAAATGAGATGGATCGAACCAATACTTTGTTCGAGTCATGTCGATGGCTAGCTGGTCGAGATAATCATGCTATGATGGTATCAGGTAAGTGGGATTATTTTTTCATGTTTACTACCAAAAATATATGCTAAAATAGTAAAATTAGCACAATTAAGCCTATGAGAGTGGTGGTTTTTCCATGGTAGATCAAAACTATACACTTTCCAGTTTAAGTTACGAGCTAGCTTGCACCAGGGATCCTATTAGTAGGCTCGAGATGTGGTTATATAGTTCATATCTTATTTATTCAAGTGTGCACTTGATTTTGTGAAATAGTGTTTCGTATATATGTTGATATTTTAGTTCGAATCTTCTGTTTCTGTCTTAAAATATTTCATTGCATTAATGCAAGCTATATATGTGAGTTTCGATTTGTTTTGGCAGAAGAAAAGTTAATTGAGAGTGCTTCAACTATAGGTAAGTTGAGAGAAAGAAATGATTTGAAGCAATTCTAGGAAATGCAATTTTGGAATAAGATGAAGAGTTGTGTCCATTGATGAGACAATACGGCACCGTTTGACCCTAAAGATATGAAAATGATTGCGTCCAGTTCGAAGTGATGCACATATTCATTAAATACGTTAACTACAAAATTTAATTTATCGCCAGACGAATTCGGATTGTTTGGAGATAAGTTTTGGATTAGCTGTTCCACCAATTTCTTCGGTTATTCTTCATTTTTTTAGTACAATAAAATAAAAGGAAGAATAAATTGAAATAAAATGAAGAAGATGAAAATTGAATTGGATGATGGTAGTATTTATAGAAGAAAAAAGGGAAAAAAATAAATAATAAAAGAGACGTTGCAACGGCTATAAACTCAAATTATAAAAATATATTCTTTCATTTTTCTCAAAATTTTACATTTTCAAATTTATCTTTTTTTTAATGTATGCAATTTTCTTATTGGACCGTGCATTATATTCGCCTAATTCTTTTTCCTGTTGAGCCCGGTGTGGAATTGAAAGCCCAGAGCGAGCCATTCGGAGTGGATGTGAGCCCTACTGTGGATGCTCTCGTCAATTTTAAGGAGATTGATTTAATGAACTAACTTATTCGATACTTAGTAAATATGTTTGTACTATATTTTTGTTCTCGCCGAACAAGTTGCATCAAAAAATTAAATAAAGACAATTATTAGCGAGTAGTAAGAGATTCTATTGGGTGTGGGAATTGGATTTATTGTCTTCTGTATGTTTGACTTTTGAGTTTATGAATTTAAATTTACTCTTACAATATTCAACGAGTATCGTGTAATCTACATTGCGTTCTAATTGTTCGGGTGTATTGGTTTGGGATTTTGTTGGATTTTTTGGGACTTTAAAAAGTCTATGAATTTTTATGGGTTTAGGAAATCCATAGATTTTATGCAGAGTTTGGCTGATTTTTTTTAATTGATTTCCATGTGATTTCGTAAATGCATCAATGAATTCAAACCCCACATTATATCTGGTGCCCATAAATTTATCACCTGGATTGCCCAAACCCACAAAAAGCCAAGCATGCGGCGGCAATGTAAATGCAGCGCCTCAGAATCTGCCTTAGAAGCATTATTCACTGTGCTGCAACAATTTTGAATTCAAACTACAATGAATGGCATTTTTGGAAGAAAAAAAAATCGAAAAAAGAAGAGTAAATATCACTTTAAACTCCAAATTAGTTTCGCACTATCAATTATATCCTGAATTATTGAAAATGATTTTTTAAACCTTGAACTATCAATTTTGTATCAACTGTACCTTTTATCCATTTTTCATCCTTTAAATTTTTATTAGTAAGGCATATAATCACATCATTTTATATAATGTATGTAAAAAAAAAACAATAATTCTAAATACATCGTGGCATTCGGTGAGCCACGTTAAATTTTTGAAGCTAGAAAAATGGACGAATGATACAATTGATACAAAATTTTATAGTTCAATGTTTAAAAAAATATTTTCTATAGTCCAGGATATAATTGATAGTGCGAAAATAGTTTGAGATTTAAAGTGATATTTACCTAAAAAAGAAATCTGCATTTTTTTTTCAATTGAAAGCTCAACCAGGTCCACAATTGAACATTCAAATCAGCGATTCAATTTCAGAAACGGAAAAATCTCACCAAATAAATCTTGCAAATTAAAAAACCTCACCAAATTAAGAATTCATATATGCCGTCAAAAGCGTCGAATGTCTTTTAACAAACGAGGGGAATATTGATAATTTGCAGCGAAAGTGGTGATCCACTCATTTAAAACAATATTAATAAATATGCTGAGCAATTTTACAACATCCGACCTTAGCTCAGTTGGTAGAGCGGAGGACTGTAGTATGATAGCTGAAATCCTTAGGTCGCTGGTTCGAATCCGGCAGGTCGGAACTTTTTGTTTTTTTTTTTTTGGATTTCATTTTCTTGATGGATTTTATTTCACTTTCGCCATTGTGATTGATGAATGATTATTCGTTAAGTCGAATTCTATATTCCATTCGTCTCGTTAAAAAATCGGTTCGTTTTTTTATTTTCGTTCGTTCCACTAAAAATGATCTAATTCATAAAAGATACTCCTTAACTCTTGGAAAAGTGTGAGCCCTACTACTTTTATCCAATTTACATATTTTCATTAATCTCCGTACTGTAATAAGTATATAGAGAGAGATAGAGAGGTTCAACAGAGAATGCTAAATATTTAGAGAATAGAGAATTTGTGAAACAAAAACGAACAGATCTATAATTTTGATGAACAAATCAATCTACCACATAAACAACATTTTGCTCTGGGTTCGAATCTTGATGGTGACGAATTTTTCTCTATTTTTACTAAATATGTCTATTCATTAGTTACGTTGATTTGTTTGTAAAATGTATAAATTTGTTCATTCTCTCAAAAAAGATAATTCTCACTAAAAAAAATTTGGCAGCAACATATTTTTTTTTATGTGACCCACTACCCCAATGTTGCTGCCTCCACTAAAATTGGCCTTAGAGAAAGCATTTTGCTTGGCATTTATAATGGGGAATAAAGTTACAAACAATGTAGCATATATTTACAGTAACAACAACAGTCTTTACAGCATGATATAAAATTATAAATATGTTATTTTACATCATGCATAGCTTCTTCTTCTACAGAGAGAATTGTGGGACAGAATAATGTACAGAAACTGGTGGTGAGGGAAGGCTATGGATCCACCGGCCCCGCAACTTCATCATCGCTAGAGTCACTCTCATCTTCGCTAAGCTCTTCATCACTCGATTCCTCTTCTTCCGGGACAGCCCCGACGTCTTCTGGTTTGGCGTATTTCTGACAGTATTCTGGACAACGCAGCGTATTAGATCCACGGACACACAACACGGTAAGACAGTGTACAAGTCAGATAGCTCGAATGTACAAGTGGCTGATGCAATATTGTCACATCTGAGCAATATATGTTGAGTTTCAGTTTTAGGACATATACCAGCTGATGTAAGTTGCTGGAAACAACAATGGACTTATAAAGAAAATGATTTCTTCTACTTGCTTATTTTATGAATAATCGCGTTTAATTAGTTCCTCAACTCAAATCAAATCACATCTAGGGAAAGTCTCTAACATATGATCTATAGGGCAATGCACCATTTATACTTCATAGACGAGAGCTTATCGATTTTTTAAAGGTAAGCTGCACGAGTTCAGCATAATCTACTTGAAATCAATCAAAGAAAATGATTTCTTCTCCTTGTTTATGTTATGAATAATCGCGTTTAATTAGGTCCTCAACTCAAATCACATCTTGGGAAAGTCTCTAATATATGATCTATAGGGAAATGCACCATTTACACTTCATAGACTGCTTATCGATCTTTTAAGGCAAGCTGCACGAGTTCAACATAATCTACTTGAAACCAATCAAAGAAACAAGCCGAAAGCTTTCATAAAACGACCACACAATCCTATAAGCAACACCCCGAGCTTCACAGGACAAGAAAAAGCTTTGATTACCTTTGACTCTTTGTTCATAAGCAGGTCGATCACGCAGCATCAAAGCTGCAGCCTCCCCATTCAACGGGTCGGATGGATTAGGGTACAACAAAAGTTGAGGTAGAAACACCTCAAATACGTTTACCAGGTCTGCGAGAGTAAAATGAACTCATTATATATATATATATATATATATATAAATATATATTCAAGAATGCCATAGAAATAGAAACAATGCACAATCCCGTTACCAAACATAGGGCTCCACGTCTGGTTGATGACATCCAAACACACGGAACCCGACCTGGATTATCATTATCCCAAAACAAATATTTCATTATGGATCAAGATAATACATTATGATCAATATACTCATAGAATATACACTCACATCTCATCCACATTGGGATGGTACATCTTGTTAATAAATCCTATCGAAGGAGACTTGTACGGGTATGCATCAGGAAGCCCCACCCGTATTTTCCATACACCGCCGTGGTAAGGACCTAACCATGCCATTGGTAAAACATGTAACAAAACACAAACAAAATGATTCATTAAACATGAGGAAGATGAAGAATCTCTCTCCACTTCAACCTCCTCTAATCACAACAGATAAAAACAATGTAACCAAAAAGGTTAATAGCATAACTCTAAGTGTCAATCCATTCTATCTTAAACTGACTAAAGTTATTGCTAATAAGATGGATAACTGGATAATGGATATAGTCAACCCCAATAGCAAATAAAGAAGATCCAAATTCAATGAAGAAAGTAGCAACTTTCAATTATTATCAATTTTTTTATTCCTCTTCAACAACTCTTGCACAAAATAATTGAGGGAACAAATCAAACTCCTAAATAAAGCTGCAAACAAAGACCAACAAACTCTTGCTAAAATGGATCAAAAGAAGCCCAAAAACAAACCAAATAATCATCTAGAAACATAAAGATTGAATTTTGAGAAAACATTTGAAATTTTACTCTCACTGGGGCCGTGAAAATGCACATAAAACTCCTGCATCCCATCATTGATCATCTCCACCTTGTAATCACTCATCAACCTATTTCATTTCAAGACAGCAAAATTTTCAGTAACAATTGAGAAAGGCAGCAACTTTTTGCACAGGAAATAAATCCCAAATCCAAATTTTCTATTAGCACCACCAAGAAATTAATCGAGAACTTACAATTTCATCAAGTCCATCTCGCGCCTCTTGCTTGGGGAAGACATGTTGAAATTCTTGAATTTAGTTGTAATTTCTGAGCTTGCTTCTCTCTCTTTGGAGAAGGGAAAGGAGGGATGAGAGAGAAAGAGGTGAAGAATGAAGTTACTTGTTCAAGTTAAAGAAGCAAGGTTGAGAAGATGAATGAATTAATTCATATATGCATTTGTAATAATACATGTATATGCACACATGGGCAATTCCACAGTCACCTTCTCTCTCTATATGCAATATGCTCATTAATCTATTTTTACCTAAACAAAGATGGACACGTGTCGTTAATTAAATAATTCAAATTAATTTGCAAGCCCGTTTACCTAAATTTGATTTAGTATTATATTTTTCATGTAATAGAAGAAAAATAACTTATTGCAATGATAATAGTATTGATCACCATATTATTTATATATATATCTTGATTTGAGTTGGATATAAGGATTCGTCTGATAGTTTGACCGACGTAACATACGATTTGATAATATATATTTTTTAATCTTTAAAGAGAATACTTAACTATAGAAAAACATTCTCATGAGATATTTTCTTAACAAATGTTGATGGGATATTACATGCTTCAGTTGAGAATAAAACATTGAAACAATTAAGGATTTATAATGACAAATAAATTTCAGAACTTGGTAAAAAAAAAAAAGAGAAGAAATTTATAAAAACAAAACTCTAAAATACATCATGACTTTCATCCATTACATTTTAAAATAAATTAGTACATTCTTTTAGACAGCCATAATTTTTCACAAGAAGAAAGACATCCATTGTCTCAGAGAATATGAATAGATAACACACACATCTATTTAAAAGATGTAATCTCTCCGTCCTATTATAAATATCTCATTACTTTTGAACATAAAAATTAATAAATGTGTAATTAGTAAATAGAGTGAGTTAATAATAATTATTTAAATTTTAAATATATAGAGAAAATATGTTGCCAAAAAAAGAATGATATATTTGTAATGAAATATCTCAATATAGAAAATGAGACATTTGAAATGGAATGGAAGAAGCGTATATCTCACACACACTGACACACATAGCAAATGTATAAAACTATGATGCACGGATTCTTCAAAAATTAGCATGTACGGTGAATCGGATTCTTTTAGGGTGCGATTCTCTCGGATTCTCGTCAGATTCGCACCCGATTCGCCACGTGGCGTATCTTTTAAAACAATTTATAAAAATAAACCGGATTCGCAAATTTCATAGGCGAAATTCACGTATCTCGTGCACGAAAGGCCTACACAAGGTTATTTTGATAATTTTATTTTCAGTTATGACTTATATATTGGACTAATAATATTTGAATCGTTATATTGTTGCTCAATTAACTTATATAATTGAAAATGCTTAACTTTTGGGTGAAATAAAATGTAAATTACATATAATTAATTTAAGAAAATTTAAATTGTATATATTTTATAAGCATTATATATCATAAAATTTTAATAATTAGATGTATCCTTGCCGAATCGCACCCTATAATTTTTAAAAATCCGTATCCCCGTACTCGTATCGTATCGCCCCCGCATCCGCACCCGTACCTATGCAACATAGGTATAAAAATTAACCCAAAAAAAAAGGTTGCTACACAAATTTTGAACAATTCGTGTGCGTCACTATTAAATATTAATGGACCTATCAGCTGTAAACATGACAAAAAATTTAAAAAAATAATAAAAAAATACACAAGCAAAGTAGACACGTCGTCTAGGTTCTCATACATTTTATAAGCATTATAAATTTAATTTTGAAAGTGGTAAATTAATAGGTTGAAATCGCGCAATAGACTTATAATAGGTTGAGACTAAATTAATTCCAAGGATGTGGTATCAATCTTGTCTAATTAATCATCATTAAGAGGTTGAACTTTTCTTTTATTTGAAATATCACTAAACAATAAAATTCATCCTTAAATATCAATATTTGAATATCCATTATTCTTACCAAACTTTCAACCTTGGTGAAACACAAGTAATTAGAAAATATGAAAAAAGAATTAGATTGACAAATGAGAATGAATGAATCTCACAACATATTCCTAACTAAATGGATACATTCCTTCAAAAAAAAATTAAAAAAAAAAGGATACAAAATCCAGACAATCTCATTTAAATCATGCCCCATATACCCATACGGCCATACCTATGAACTTTACTTATCACCTCAATAAATGCCATTTCTTTGGGTACAATAATTGATGATTAAGGATGCAAAATATTCATGTAATAGTGACACCTACCAAGATTCAAATTTATTCAATTATTTAGTCAATCAATCAATAATATAAAGCCAATTCTATCCACCACCTCATGGTAAAATAACCCCTCTCCAATCATTCTAGAGGGCAAAGGGACATAATTCAATATAAGATTCCAAAACATTACTAATGGTGCCTAAATCTAGTAGTAAATGTTCCTAAATATTTCAGAAAACCAACAATTTCAAAGCCAAGAACAATTCAATCACATGTATGAGTACATAAAATCTGTACATTCAAACAAATCTACAACAAGCTTCCCACCTAGCCTGCAAATGTGCAACACATGAATTATAAACAAGGAGAAGCTATGTACATTGTTTTGTACCTTAATCTTGACATTACATACAGAGAAATCTTGAATCGTGGTAATTCTATCCCCTGTCTGTATGCAGCTCACAATTGCAAAGCAGACCACAGCAACGAACGTTGATTCTTAGGTTGGTGGCAACGTCCCTTTTGAGGAAGAACGACGCTGCTGTCTTCTTTCTCAACGTTGCCATGAAAGAAACTAATCTGCTCAATAGGGCTGAACTGGGATGAGATGTTTGAGCTATTTACAAAGTGTAATGATCTTTGTACAAATGAATGTTGATCCGGAGCACTAAAGAAGAGAAAATAAAGAATCGCATGGAACCCTCTCTCTTAACAAAGAAGAGCTATACATAGAATAGCCAATTTAATCACAACTTGCCACGCCCACAGGCCACTCGTATATCATTTCCTGCAATGTGGAGTTATGAATCAAGCTTTGTTGTATAAAATCAGCACAAAAGTTAAGACTTGATTGAAACCAATTTGATTTCATGACTTTGTGAGAGAAGCTACCACATTGAAGGGGGAAAACACTACAAAAAGAAAGAAAAGAAATCGAGCTGTTGAGTATATCCAGGCATCAAGCTAACCTGATCACAGATAGGGCACGTGTCGCTTCTTTCCATCCACTCGAGTATGCATGAAAGGTGAAAGTGATGGTTACACTTGGTCATTATTTTAGGATTCTCTGAATCATACTCTGCGTGATACATTGTAAAAGAAGATAGATAATAAAGCAGATATGGAAAGAAGGGAGCAAATTCAAAATATACAGCCAGCTATTTACCTTCTAGACAAGTGGGGCAGACATCCTCTTCATCCGTTGCTGCTACTGTAAGTGGATTAGACTTCAAAAGCTCAACATCCGTTTTCTTAGGGGAGGGGAGAAGAATGCCCAATTGGGTTGTGTAGTTTGCTCCTTGGAGATCCTTGCAACCATGTTTTCCTAAAAAATTGCCACTTAAAGTCACGTCTCTCGACCCAACATCTGTAGACAGTGGACGCCCCAGAACCACATCATATGGTATAGGTGCAGGAGGGGGTCGATAAGTGTCAGGAGCTGACATATTCAGATTTAAATCGAGCAACAGTCCACTACTGCGAGAACTAGGGAATGCATTCTCTTCTGGAGCTGGTGGGTACTGAATAATGAAGAAACGTATTAAAACTAAGTGACCATAAGGAAAGACTGCTTATTACACAATGGCCAAGGATAAACTGCTAAAGCTTAAAGAATAACAAGTTTGATCACTAACATAATAATACACTGGCGCTCCACGAAGCTGCAGCTTTCTGGAAGATGAGCAACAACCTCCCATTTCACCAAGTCTTTTACCTAACAACTAAGACTTCAACAATTTTCCAGCCCCTTTGTGCACTGTGGAATTAGAGGACTGTCACAACTCACAAGCATAATTACAGAATGCATAATTACAGAATGAATAAAGGGCTAACAAGATTGAGAATCAAGAAGCTCACTTATACACAAATAATAATCTGAGAAATTCTAAGAAGGGTTGAATATCATAAATCTAAACATAAAAACTCAAATGAGTGAAAACAACGGGAGTAGAGGCACTCAAGATGTCAAAACAACAAATATAATCACAGCTGATCAAGTCAAATTGCAAGAAGGAAATGAATATATTCCCAATTCTCGACTTCCAATATTGAACGATATTAACGCTGAAATTCTACGCAACTCTCAGAAATGTAGCTCAGCACCAAATCATAATACTAGCTCGATTTTGAAGGTCAATTATCAAAAATTACCTTCAACAAAAGTAACTACCATTGTCCTCAAAATACATTAGCACCGGATATGTTAGAATCAAATGTTCTAACTTGCCTCTCTTGCAACTCTAGTTACTCCAAAATCAGGAAAAAAAAAAGGCTTTTCACAAGAGAACTACCATGAAATGCTTACAAACTCAACAAATACTTTCAAAAATTTAGTGCGCGCACACACACACACACACTAACAATAAATTGAAAGAATTCAGCTACATAAATCCTTATCCAGACTCACACAGTCACAGAAAATCCATGAGCAGTAAATTATGTTCCTCAACAACACAACAAAACACTAAATCAACAAACTTCTATAGCAGAACAAGAGGGGGACAAAAAAGAAAAAGAAAAAAAGAAATTTCACCTCAGAATAACATCTGGTTTCAAGTTTAAAGTAAAAGGCAATGAATCAACAGCAAAGTATTGAAGAAAAAACTGCCAATTTCGAAATTTTCATTGGGAATAACGGCTGATCATGGAAGTACGTGCAAAGGTAGGAGAATTGAGGGAGAGAGTGGGAAAAGGGTAAAAGGGAAAATATTTGGGGAACTCAAAAATAGAAAAATGAAGAGAAATATAAGATGTGCACGTAAACAATTGTTGAGTCATGAGTGGTAGTTAGAATTTTGTTTTATTAGGCTCTATATAGATTAACAATTGCCGAGATAATATTTATTTTAATAATAATTTTATAAAATTAGAATTTACTATAAATTATGGATTATATTTAGTTTTAAATTTATCAATTTAATAATAAATTATATGCCAAAAAAAAACTTTCATACACAAGAAAAAAAACAAAAAAAAAACTTCCACCCATTTAGAAGATGTTTGGCTAAGCTTGTAAACTTTTTAAAACAACTTATAAATTGTTTAAGAGCTTATAAACTTCTTCAATGCGATTGATGAAATAAATTTGTACATTCATAAGCTCTAGAAATAAACTTCTTTAAGACCTAATTTATTTTTTCATAGTCTTATATAATAATTTTATAAATATTATTCAATTACTCCATAATTTATTATTTTCATTATATATCATTTTCAAGTCACTTACTTTCGATTTTCTTTTTCTCTATAGTAAAAAATCATTTGACTGGCTTATAAGCTCGATTATCAACACACTTATAAGCTCAAAATAAGCTTATCAAGCACCCTCTTAATCATGTTTCTCAATAAGTTAGAACTTTGTTTAGAATCTCGTAGCATTTATAGCTTTTCAAAAATAGATTAAAATATTATTTGAATACATGTGATTGGGGTGCATATTACATATATAAATATATATAATATTATTTGTTATAATATACATGAACCTTTAAAAATAAAAATTTGAAAAAATTATATAGATTTACGTGATTATGTGTACGAAATACAATCATAAGTATAACACTTTTTCAATTATATATAATATTAATACATCATACTCCCTCCGTCCATAAAAAATATGCCACTTTACTTTCGGCACGGGTTTTAATAAAATGTGAGTGAAGTTGGTAGTGGAGTAAGGGTCCCACTTTAAATGTGAGTGGAATGGTGTGTACCCTACTACTAAAAATGGATGTGGCATATTTTTTGTAGACGGACGAAAAAGAAAATTGTGGCATATCTTTGGTGGACGGAGGGAGTAATACTTTTCCACTAAATATAATATTAATATGTTATATAACCAAACGAGTCCCCAAAATATAAAACCAAATAAATTTAACAATTTATAACTATATGGAGTATAATTTTAACACGCCATAACACTTTCTGTCAAACAAATATATGTATATAATATAACCAAACGAGTCCCCAAAATATAAAACCAAATAAATTTAACAATTTATAACTATATGGAGTATAATTTTAACACGCCATAACACTTTCTGTCAAACAAATATATGTATATAATAATAAAAAGAAAAAAAGAGTTGGCTTCGCCCGGGTTCGAACCGGAGACCTTCAGTGTGTTAGACTGACGTGATAACCAACTACACCACGAAACCTCTTTGCACATTTTCGTAGTTTTTATTATATTAAAACGATATTAACAACTTCTTCTGATTGCAAAATTATTTTACTCACATCTCATTTTCACAAACAAGGGCACCCAATTCATTACATTCTGACATCAAACACAATTTTTTTCCAAAAAAAAAAAACACAAGAAAAGGAAACGATTCTGATTAGAAAGTTGATGAAGAAATCACCAACTGAAACTGATGGACTCAAAATGCAGATTCTCCGCCAAACCAGAAGAACATATGTTGGCCACTTGATGCCTCAGCTTCTTCGGCCCACAAACCAAAACTCCAACGCTCGATTCCTTCCTCTCAAACAAGTATCCTACGTCATCATTCATCAAAAATCAGCTTTTTTTTTTTTTTTTTAATATTATAACGAAGCGCATTTCAATTGATAAAATAAATAAATAAATAACTCACTCTTGAGGTCGGGCCTCTCCCCGTAGTGCACGTTGACGGACTCCGCGAGCGACTGCTGCGGCAAGCTCTCCATCTCCCTATCCGCGTTGTAGCAGCACGACTCGGGCGAGGCCGTCGGCGTCGCCCCCTCCATGCTCCGTATCTGAGTCGCCGCACTCCGGGCCTTGTTCCACACGAACCCCGCCGTCGCCGCGGCCGCCACCGCGGCGCAGACGAATGCCACGTGGAGCGCGCCCCTCGCGGCGGAGGCGTACACCTTGTTGGAGTTGCGGTCGACGGGGTAGATGTAGAACCGCGTGAGGGTCCCGATGGAGACGAGGTAGATGACGAAGGAGGCGGCGACGATGGCGGCGAGCCACAGCCAGTTGTTGTCGTCGCCTAGGGTTGCGGTGAGGGGCGCGTCGAGCGGGGCCGGCTTGAACCAGACGGCGCGGGCGGCCTTCTTCTCCGGCGCCGGCTGCTTCTCCCGGGTGACGTAGGCCTCGACTTGGAGGCTCAGGTTGGAGAGGTGCGGCGGGGCGCCGGAGATCGGGAGGATGAGGTCGAGGATGGTCAGGTCGGCCGAGTTCCGGAACGCCGCGATGAGGAGGATCCGCGGGCTCCGGCGGTTTAGGGTTTCGGCCGTGTGGATGAGCTCGCGGATGATGGAGATGAACGGCGTCACGCCGCTTCCCCCGCCCACCATCACTAGGAGGTCGTGCCTACAGACAGGGGCGGACGTAGAAAATTAATTTTTCCCAATAATAAAAAATGCTTAAAAAAAGTCATACAAAATATAAGGTGACATTTTTGCCTATTAACACTTTTTTTAAAGTCCGCATTTCAGATAGGCTTACACGTACCTCACAAAATCGATCTGACCCGACCCAACCCGACTCGACCCGACAATTCTTACACCTTGTGTAAAAGTTTAAGATCAATTGCATTCATGTATATGGCTTAGGGTTTTATAAAATACTATATATTGTTTAATTAATTGAGCTTGTATAAATGTTTGAATTATTTGGATTGTGGAATTGCAATACCTTAGGAAATCAGTGGAGGCAGGTCCATAAGGGCCTTCGATGGAGACATCGAGACGATCGGGTGGAGTGGGCGAAGCAATCAAGTCGTTGAGTTTAGTGGTCCATTTTCCTTCCCCTTTGATGATCACACTTATTTTATCACTCTCCAAACTACTACTTGAACTAATAGTAAATGGATGCCATTGCAGCTTAGAAATGCTTGGCACATTGATGAACATGATGCTAGTTGGAGTGTAATTTACACCTGACAAAAAACCATATATATACGTACATATCAAAACAACAACATATATATCAATAGGAATACTAAGGATTGAGTTAGGGCAAAAACTTGATTTTTTTGAAAAACTACAAATCTCCATACTGAATTAATCGATAAAGTAATTGTATTCAACCTTTAAAATGAACTGATTCGAACCCAAGACCACGAGTTCATTGCAGTTACTTTGTATCTTAAGTGTAAACGGATTCACTGTTTTTACATTAATTAACGGCCGTCATATATAGTACAAGTAAACATGTGCAAATAGATTACGACAAAAACTTTTGTACATTTGGATATACGGTGCATCCATCTTAGTTAGAGTTCGTCAATTTCAATAAAGGTTCACTAATCCGTAGTTAAGGTCTATTAATCATAATTAAGAGTTAATTAATTACGGCGGATGCACCGGAATCTACCCTGAAAAACTCTTAAACCCTAAACCCTAGAAATGAGCCCGGCCGGCCATGCATATGTTAGAATACCTTTGCTCTTGGAGAAGTTGAGCTCAACGGTGTGGCACGGGAGAACCCTAGCGGAGACGAGGCGAACGTGTTGCCTCGACTGCAGGAACCTGAGGTATCTGTCGATGAGGAAGAGGAAGAAGCCGGGGAGCATGATGGAGGCGAAGCTAGTGCCGACATGAAGCACAAAGAAGAAGAGAAATAGAGTGTAGAGGTGATGAGTGTAGAAGAAGAGCTCAAACATTCTTCTTCTTATCCTTGGGAATGTGGTAGCCCATAGGATTAATCCTGCTAGAAGAGATAACTCTCCAGCTAAGTTTGAGACTCCTGTATTCTCCCATTTCACCATCTAAAATTTACACCAAGATTAAATATAGTTGTTAGCAATAAATAAATTAAATGTGAATAGGCAGCTCATTTTTTCATGAATTTGAAGGAAATGGCCACTTGATCATAAGAAAATTAATTATATGTTTACACTAGTAATTTAATTTATATATCGTGTTAATGTTATATCATATAGCACACGGATTGGTCACTGCAGAAGATATTAATTTGAGTATTATTCGAAGCAGGGAATTAAATAAAATAAAGTGTGTGGTCAATTTGGCAGACTGCTATATATAATGATGTCACGTGCTAGACATGTAAAAGATGAGAGCACTATCGAAAATTTAATATAAATCCTCACCGCATAACACTACATACAAAAACACCAAAGCCGCACTATATAAATACATCTCCTATGACCATCACTCAACAATAAATTAATTTAATACTCCCTCCGTCCCGCCCAAGATGCTACATATTCCTTTTTGGGCCGTCCCAACGAAGATGCTACATTTCTATATTTGGCAAAAATAAGGAATTGTAAACACTTAATTAACACTAATTAAGTATTTCTTTATTACATTCTCTCTCTTACTTTATCACTTTATTACCTTCTTTTTCTTACTTTATCACTTTATTACTTTCTCTCTCATACTTTATCATTTTATTATTACACACTTAAAACATTAATCTACAACTCCTTAAATCCCGTGCCGAGAAGCAAATGTAGCGTCTTGGCCGGGACGGAGGGAGTACTTCTCTACGTTGACCTAAGGATAAAATGAATAATATCCAAATTAATTGGACCGAGAAACGAAAATGATTATATATTATATTATGGCA
The DNA here is from genome assembly GCF_028751815.1 of Salvia miltiorrhiza. Classification (NCBI taxonomy): domain Eukaryota; kingdom Viridiplantae; phylum Streptophyta; class Magnoliopsida; order Lamiales; family Lamiaceae; genus Salvia; species Salvia miltiorrhiza. The sequence goes on along the minus strand of NC_080388.1, from coordinate 18,486,473 downwards.
AACTCATTTTAAATTAAGAGAATAAAGAGAATTCAAGAAATAGGATTTTTGTTTTAAAGAAGAAAGGCGTGGAGTTGAATATTACTTCTTCCATCTCTTTTCATTTTTAAATAGTACTTCCTATCGTGGAGGTCTCTTTCTCCACTCACAATAAACTCAACTATTTTTATAAAATCCGTGTCATCCCCTTTTAAGATTACTTTTTATGGACGAAGAAAGTACTCATTTTGTCAAATCTGTCTATAAAAAACAGTATTATATTTATTTCATATTTTCATTTTAATAAATATACTCTATGAATTATAATTCTTAATATACCTTTATTTATCAATATTATTATTACTGGATCCATCACTCGATCAAATTAATTAATTTAAAATTACAATAAAAATCACACCCTTCTCCCACTCACGTAACTCTAATACCTCGACCACTTAACCAAGTGAATTAATTTAAAACAACAATAGAAATATAACCATAATTCACTCGTAACATCATGATATTTTTAGATACTAGCCATAGTTGGAGAATGAAAAATAGTATATATCTATTATCTATATGTATACCTGAGATAGTTGATGAGTGGAAGCCCAAAAGATGACGTAAGCAAGGCCATGGGCGGTGAAGAAGGTCATGACAATGTGGCCCAGCCATATGTGGTATTTGACGCTAGCCTCCGACGTTAGCCCCAAAAACTGCAGCACCGACGAGCCACGTGTCACCGGGAAGAATAGGAAAGTCAGCGCTATGTTTCCGACCAGTCCTAGCCGGAGCGCCGCCATGTCCAGCTTCGCCTCCCACCTGCATTGCATATTAACCGAACCGGCCCCACCAACTCGATAAATTAAACCTTATTTATATATATATATATACTCCCAAACTTTAGCAAGTATAGGGATATGGTTATAATGAGAATTACACATGCACTAACGTTTAAACTTTATGAATCTGATATGAACAAATCAACGTACTACATGAATAATCGTATTAGTTTGAATACGATTATGTATGGAATATATTGATTTATTCATATCAAATTTATAGATCTGAGATGCATGTTTGTGTATGTCTCGTCACTTCTCACAAAAGATAGTCCTTCTCAACTCATCTTAAACCATACTATTATACGTACAGAGAGACATGTTATATGTTACATATTTTATATGAGCATCGTTCATATGTAGCCCATGTTATCGATATATTGTTATAATTTTTTATTTTTTATTTTACTTTGATTCTATTACCTCATAAATTGTTATTGTTACTAAAATTATTATTTTTTTGAATTATATATAAATCAAAGTTCGATTATTATTATTATTATTATTATTATTATTATTATTATTATTATTATTATTATTATTATTATTATTATTTGAACTTAAGAGAAAAAATTAACAAAGTAACTACATACACTTCCATGGTCCTGTAAATATAGATATTTTATAAGTTAAATGCAAGTGATTCGTAATTTTTATACTGGGTGAAGTTTTTATTTGAATCACTCCCTCTATAAAATGTTATAAATGTGCTTGCATGTAAATAAATAGTGGGAAAGTAAAATATCTTACACTTTATGTCCACTTTGTGCGGCGGACTTGGGTGTAATTTTGGCAAAATCGTTGTGGAAATAGGTAGCCAAATTCCAAATAAGAAGAGCAATAAACATGAGAAAGAAAGCAAGCTCTATTCTTGAAACAATTCCTAGGCCTTTGATGATCATTGGCCTCTTCCATATATCTAGCCGATTCTCTCCATCCCCACTGTTTATCACCAATTTTATTAAGAAAATCAAATTATTAACATACAATCCAAAATAAAAGAATAATGAAATTAATTAAGGTATACCCACCTCTTAATATTGTTAATTTCGGATTTCTTGCCTAAATGGAGATACACACATCCCAATAGTGCAATTAATAGAAGTGGAGATGTGAAGACCATGAACGTTGCACCTGCAAACAACATCATATATACTATGTAGGAGTAAAATAAATAAATATATATGGCCAGTGATTAAATGCTAAACATTAAATAGTACAATAAATAAATAAATAAATTACTATGTCAGAAATGAAACTGCGAGTATGTTGACTTGCGAGTTACGAGATATGGAGTAATATTTATCAAGAAACTCAAAATATCCAGTTTATAATTTGGATTTTTTTATATATGTTTTTATTAATGCATGTACTTATCGTGTCAAAATGAGATAAAAGAATATAAGGAAAGAGTAATTAAGAAAATTCTTAAGTGACGTCACGTCGTCGTGAGAGTGATCAGAAATAGAAATAGAAATAATAATAATTTCCCACAAATTACAATTATGAGTTAAAAAAAAGTGTGGGTTGATATATATGCATATTTTTTTAGTTAACACGTAAACAACATAAATTAAATAAAATTAGGATGGAGTTGAATATTAATATTCCTTCTATTAGTGGAATTAAGGAAACATTACGAATTAAAATTTTGAAATTTGAATGGGAAATACTCACTCCTACTTAATTACGTACCCGTGTAAAATTCAATTTCAATTAAAATGGATTGATTGATCCCTTAATTTTTTTTAAAAAAAAATTGCAAATTAACAAAAATATCCAATTAATTATTTACATACATATATTTAGTAGTACTGCTTCCAAAAGGAGATTCTAAAGTAACCAAATCATGCCTTGAGAATTATCAGAAATAAAAATAATAACTCCCCCACAAATTGAAAGTCGGAATTATTTTTCTGGCTTCTTGATATTGTAAACTCTGATTTTTTTTTTTTTAGCAATTTATTATGGATCGAGTACTAGTTCTTTGGAGCTTAAAAAATAAAAAAACACTCACACACATACACACAAATTACTATTATGAATACACAAAATCAATAAATAATATTCATGTTATTTAATTTAGCAAACCTTGGTTAGTTCCGAAGTAAGTGGTGGTGGTTTTAGCTCGGAGCAGCGGCAGCCATGTCTGTTTATAGGCGTTTGTGGGCATCCCCACCAACAAAACTAGGTAACCGCCAAACACGGCCGCCGCAGCCGCCGCTATCGCCGCCCGGATGCCTCTGTTGCCGCCGCCACCCCGCGGCGGTGGTGATCTTTGTGGATCCATGATAGTATACTAGTATATTATAAGCTTTTTGTGAAGAATGTTTTTGAAATTGATGGGAGAATGTTAAGGGAATGTGAGGTGTATATATATATATATATATATTTCTTTCTCCATATGTGTGTATATATGTGGGAATAAATTAAAAGTGTGACAACGGCTTGCTAGATTTGTTCACTTCGTAGCTAGTGCCAAACTATAGTTGACTTAATCATCCAGCAAGAACCATGATGATTTTTTATTTTTTCTCATATTTTTTTGTGTTGTAGAATAGTTTTAGCTTAATAAATTGTTTCTTCGATTTAATTTGATCATAAATTGTTTCTTCGATTTAATTTAATAAATTGTTTCTTCGATTTAAATAATTTTTTAAAAATAAAATTTGAATCACGCATTAATTTTTCACGATACTTCACCCATTGAAATTCTAAATAAAACGATACAATATGAATATAAAATGCTTTAATCTCACAATGATTTTTCAAGAGACTTCACATATTCAACACCTGATTATCAATTTAATTTTGCCAAATAAAAAGTTTTGAAATAATATGATTCACTTCATGCATCACCATTCTCGGTCAACAGCTTAAGGTGATTAAATTCTTGTCGAGTATGAAGTTATTTTTTAGAACTTATAATTATAAATTACAACGTTAAGTGATTTCCTGTTAAAATTCGATATAATGTAATTCATACATACAAAATTCAGTTGCATCACACTGAAATAAAAAAAATATTTTATTTATTATGGCCATAAACACAACACAAAATAATCTCCATCAAAACTCGATGTACACGCTTCTATTCATTTCATTTCTTTGATCGTAAATTTTTGAAATTAGGAAATGATCACCATTTACTACGACATAAAAACAAGAAAATTTGACTACTAGCTATTTATGAATTCGATAAATAAATGAAATGACGTTTCTGAAGAAGGATATAGTGAACAAATTAAATTGGGTGTGTGTGTGTGACATATGGGAAGTAGTTGACATTATTTTGTAAGGTCAAAATCTTGGCCATATTCATCGTTTTGGTACACAATAGTTGCATGATACATGCAACAATTTTGTACGTCACTAGCTATAATTAAGTATTAGCATTTCTTGCTTCCGTTAATTTCGAATAATAACGCAACCTAAGCGTTACGGGATACATTTTTTTCTTCTTCTTTGAATAAGAATCACAAGAGATATCTAAATAATACATAAAGTGGAAAAATATCTGCACACATACAGTACCATTACCCACACAAAGATGATAACATCCACACAAAAGTGGGAAAACTACACGATTCTTAAGAGATATCTAAAAAATACATAAAGTGGAAAAATATCTGCACACATACAGTACCATTACCCACACAAAGATGATAACACTATCCACACAAAAGTGGAAAAACTACACCGACGCGAATGAATCCAAGACCTCTTACAAAGAAAAGTCTTTGGATAACTCAATTTTGTCATTTGAACTACACCTCATTGGCCGGAATACAATATTTAAAACTCTAAAACTAATTAAATCCTTTTAAATACTTTAACACGAAGAATGGTTCAAATAAATCCTGGGTTGAATTTCAGAAGAGCTAAAATATATTTACAGTACCATGCACAAAGTGCAAGATTCGTAGTTTTTATGCCAACCCCCTCAGTGTGTTCTTTGAAAAATAATATTATTCGTGCATTACAAATCACTTATTCGTATATATTAATTTATTTTTGAAGTTGTATATATTAATTTATTGGCTTATTCGTTATTCTCATTTCACACAATAAATTTAAATTAATCATATAATTTGAATATCTATTTCTCATCACACTTTTTTTTTTGAGAGAGTATTTTTCATCACACTTGATCATTCTCACCAAATATTTTTCATCACACTTGGTCAGAAAAGAGGGATATAATTCCAAAATTGTAGAATATTAGATGTTTCATTAATTTTATTTATTTAGTAGCATAGTAGCATTTGACTAAGAAATGGTGGGATTACTGTATTTGCTAAATAAAGGGGAAATGTGTGTCGTCTTGTGGTGTTGTTAATCAAGAATCGTGTTTCGTGTGCTCTACGTGTGTTTGCGACGTGTTCGACCTTCAACTTCGCCAAATTAATACTATCATTTCTCTATTCTTTTTCCATCCAATTAAAAATAAATAAATAGTGTTCTTTTTCCTTCTTTATATTTCTATTTTTTTATCTCTTCTAGTAAAAAATGATTAATAATGATTGTTCATTTCTCTTTTTTTTTTTTTCTCTAGTCTTCTAAGTGATTCGAACCTCAACTTATTAGTTGGAGAAACGTATTATCAACAGACTGCGTTTCATTTCTCTTTATATTTCTCTATATATTGCTATTCGGGGAGGACTACGTTAGTGTGCACGAGAAATTATTTAAAAGGTTAAAATTTTGGTGAACTTACTCGAAATTTTAGAATGTGAACGAATGCCATGATTATTTACACGTGGACACTTAAAAGAATTAGTATTTGATACTCCTAGAAAATAAGAAGGAAAATATTAGTGATATTAATTAATGCAAGTACTTATGCTCAAAATGACGTAATTTGATACTCCCTCCATGTTATTAGTATGTTATTAGTAGTGTCCCATTTTTTTTAGGCTGTTTATTTTTTTTAGGCTGTTTATTAGTAGTGTTCCATTTACTTTATGGCACTATTCTTTCTCTCTATACCTAATATTTAAATAACACTATTAATGGGACGAAGAGAGTATTATTGATCGACTATAACTAATGTTTCATTCAATTTTAGATCTATAAATAGAAAACGTTCATTATTTGCCTATTGAAATAATATTCAAAAATGGTTTCGACAATCGGATATGTATCAAATAATTTGATCCCAACTACAAAATAGGATAAAATCTAGTCTAAAGAAGCACTACTTCATCCCTCAAATAAAAAAAAAATGTAAGAAATTTGAGAATTTTGTGGACAAGTTGTTAGTGGTCCAATTCTTTAAAACTACAACTCAATCACAAAAAGTCGTTGTACCTTATTTCAATTTTCAAGGTATCATTTATGCATGTGGAATTGTGGATCGTACGGATTTAAATGCGTGGAGTATTCATGTAAGTATGAATTAATTGAGACAATGTATATAGTAGACGTTGGGTGATTTTTAGTAGAGTAAGTGTTCGCTATTTATTTTCACCACACCGCAAGTATACGGGTAGTTGCAATATATGGAAGCAAGGTCGTATCCCACAAGGATTAGTAGTTCAATCTAGTGATTATCTTAATTCATTATGCTAGAGCTATTTAGACTAAACAATGAGGTGAAAGGTTCAATTATCTAGCAATTTCAAAGACTAATAAGATCAAACAAACAAAGAGAATTAAACAAGTGATGAAGGTGATTTAGGGACTAGGCATCAATGGACAAGTAATGGATTTCAAATAGCTCAATATTAATCTTAACATTCCTAATTATCTAGAGTGATCTCCCAACTAGTTCTAGCCCCCTCCCGGACGACTAAAACGGTAGATTACGGGTCATAGTTGCCGTCCCCGGTCAACTTCTAACCTATAACTCCCAAAAGCACACAAAGATCGACAAACTCTCACCCAACTCTCAACCTCTCGGTTTATTGAGTTGATATGTTTCAAGCACCTAATCTATTATGATTATCCTCTCCCGATTCAAAACATAAATTGGAAATGCATAGAGAGTGGCCAACAATCCATACAAGATATAAATCTAGGGCTTGAAAAGATAATAGCAATAGAAATAACTAAGAAATATATTGAGCATAACATTCAATCCAATACAACATCCATCTAGCCTAATTCCCAAACCAATGGGAAATTAGCTTAACATGTTCAAACACAATAAATCAAAGTTAAAGGTGTACATAAATGAAAGAGAGAGTAAGAAATGACAAATCCTATTAATGAGCTTTCTTCAATCTTCTCTCCTCTTCAATGCCTTCAATCTTGGTGAAAAAATGTGGTAATGGAGGCTAGGGTTTGGTGTGGAGGAATTGGGGAAGATGGAAAAATGGGTGAGTGAAGATGAAAGATATGAGAAAAGAGGGGAAAAATGGAGTTTTGGGGCAAAAATCGCGTCTGGGCCCACCAAAAGACGGATCTCCGCCTCTTCCCCGCGGCCGCGGCATGAACCGCGGCTGAGAACGCGGCTGGAAGCAGGGGAGGCCGCGGTCATGGGCCGCAGCCGCGGCTCGGACCGCGGGTGCCTGTCAAAAACGTTCTGGACTGCTCTGGAGCAGAGGCCCGCGGTCGGGCCCGCGGCCGCGGCCCGGACCGCGGGTTACTGGGCAATTTTGGACAGAGGCCCGCGGTCGGGCCCGTGGCCGCGGCCCGGACCGCGGGCGCCTGGGCTTTATGCGCAGTCCGTTTGTTCGGCTCCGTTCTCCCTCGTCCGAACTCCGATTTGGTCGCCGTTTGCGCTCACGGATTCCTCTCGAGATGAACTTTAACCTAATGTTTTCAAAACTCTCTAATTAATCTTTGATTTTCCCTGAAATCACTCCAAAAGCTACACCAAGCATCAAAACTCAACAGTTAGGACAAAATTGGGATACAAACACATATTAGTAATCAAAATATGAAGGGAAATGACAACAAATCATGTGGAATTGAGGTACGAAAACCATGTTTGTCAACCCCCCAAACTTAAGGCGTTGTTTGTCCCCAAACGACAAAAAGACTAGAAATAAAAGTAAACAAACATGTGAGCATGAATTGATGTCATTTCAAGGCTTCAACAATTTCAAAAATCTTTCAAAAGTGTATCACAAGTAAAATGCATTCTAAGAAGTCACAAGTGATAGTGAGTTCAACATTATAGCATCCAAGTTTGAATCCTCACAAGGTGAATGTTTCAATGGTGCACTCAACTCTCAAGTGTTTAGAATGGACGTGTTTGCACTCGAATTGAAACAATGCATGCAATCTACCATAAGCTTGCCATTTGTCCTAACTTTCTATTCTTCAATGTGCTACAAATAATGATCAACAAGGGCTTTTCTTTAGGTTGCAATGAGGGCTCTTTGGTGAGGTGAGGTGTTTATAGGCAAAGTGACTCATATCCCATACAATTCCCAAATTGAATAAGTCATATTCACCATTGTTCTTTTCTAATCAATCAATAACCAATATCTCCACATTTATTCTTTTTCATCCTATGAATACTTTATCAAGACCATGATTCAAAAGGCAAATCACTCCCCTTTATACTATTTTGTTCAACATTTCTCTTCATTTTTCTTTCTTTTTCTTTTTGAGTTTATAGGAGACTAGTGATTTTCACTCAATCAAAGTATGACAAGCAATTTCAATGATTTCTCAACCATTTTCATCAAAGCAACCACCAACAATCAACGTTCTACCCCTTTTCATTGGTTAATTCAAAAAAAAGCTATAAGGCACAAAGTGGGTAAACTATGATCATATGAGAATTTGGACATAATTTAAGTCAAGTGGCTAGCAAGGATGGCCTTAAATCACTTCAATATCCATAACACATCTACTTTCATTTTTTTAGAGAGGACTTATGGCAAGTTCTAGAGATTAACGAGCATGTTCAATTGATTTACACTCAAGAATGAAATGAGATTGTGATAATATGACAATCAATGGCTCAATTCTTACAAGCTCATTATCAAGTTCTTGGAGGCAAAATATTTAACTCACTTGTCACAAGTTCAAACTTTTCATGCATAATCCACAAGTGATACACACAATTTCTTTTCAAAAAACAACAATCATATTGTAAGCCCAACAACAAACAATTCATCGTCACAAAATTTGCTACAATTATCCCAAGCAAAACAAAAACAAAAATATCAACCCAACTAACTCTCAAGCTTTCATTTATTCAACAATAACAAAAACAAGACAACAATACTAAAACAAACAAAAACAAGTAAAGCTTAAGATAGATGAGACAACTAATCCATCTCTCCCCTCCCCCCAAACTTATTTCACACAAAGTGAAAATGAGTTTGGAAGAAAAGAGAAGGAGAAGTTGTCTCGGACTCACAAAAAAAACTAACATATAAAAAAAAATAAACCATACAAAAATTAAAGGGTACCTTGTTGGGGTGCCTCCCAACTAGCGCTTAGTTTAACGTCATGAGCTAGACGTCTCCATGATGGTGTTATGGCTCGGGGGTGGTTCCAACGAACACTTCAACTTTTGGTTTCAAGGGCAAAAATGCCTTGATTCTTTCCTTCTCAACCACAAAGGTTCTTTCATCCTTCTTTCTCAATTCAATTGCTCCATTGTTGAAAACCTTGTTGATTTTGAAAGGACCCGTCCATTTTGATCTTGGCTTTTCCGGAGGTAGTGATTGACGGAAGGTGAGGAGAAGGACTTCATCATCGGGTGCAAACTCCCGTTTGTGCATCATCTCGTCATTAGCACTTGTTGTCCTCTCTTTGTAGAGGCTTGACTTCTCAAATGCGTGATACTCATCTAACTCTTTGAGTTGGAGTACACGGTCTTGCCCCATTGGATGTATCTCATTCTCACCAAAGAATGCATACTTCAAGTGTGTGGGGAGAAGCTTCAACTCCAAGCCTTGGGCTTCCTCCTCTTTCCTTTCTCCCTTCAATTTTTCTTTCATGTTGATGCAAGGTTCAATCACTTGCATCAATTTGCATTCCTCCACTCTCATTCTTTCTTCCCCATCTTTGTGCTTAGGGAGCTTTGTGGATTGAGAAGGTAACACTCTCATCATTCACTCTCAATGTGAGCTTGCCCTTTGCAACATCAATTAGGGCCCTCCCCGTCGCCAAGAATGGACGTCCAAGGATCAAAGGTACATCCTTGTCCTCAACCATATCCAACACCACAAAATCCACCGGAAAAATGAATTTGTCAACCCTCACCAAGACATCCTCCACTATCCCTTTTGGATATGAAACGGAACGGTCCGCCATTTGCAAAGCAATCGTGGTTGGCTTAATGATTCCTATTTCAAGCTTGTTGAAGATGGAGAGAGGCATCAAATTTATGCTTGCTCCCAAATCACACAAGGCCTTTCCAAAACGACCATTTCCAACATCACATGGGATAGTAAAGCTCCCGGGATCCTTGATCTTGATGGGTAGCTTCTTTTGAAGAATGGCACAACATTCTTCGGTGAGGTTGACCGTCTCAAATTCTTCTAATTTCTTCTTCTTGGATAGAACTTCCTTGAGAAATTTTGCATACTTGGGCATTTGTTGCAATGCTTCAACAAGAGGGATGTTGATATTCACCTTCCGAAAGATTTCAAGGAATTTGGAGAACTCACTCTCCACATTCTTCTTGGGAAGCCTTTGAGGAAAGGGGATTGGTGGGCAATAAGGAGGTGGAGCTTTGTACACTTCCTTATTCTTTTCCTTATCATTTTGCATTTTTGAAGAAATGTCTCCATCATTGCTCTTCTCTATTTCAACCATGTCCTCCTCTCCCAAGCACATCTTGGACTCTTCAAAGGTTGTCTCACTCTCACCTAGTATGTTAATAGCTTTGCAATGCTCCTTAGGGTTTACAATTGTGTTGCTTGGAAATTGCCCTTGTTGGCGTTGATTGCTTAAGGATTCGGCAATTTGCCCCACTTTCATCTCAAGCATTTTCAATTGGGTCGCTTGAGCCTCCAACCTTTCATCGGTTCTCGTCATGTGGGCTTGAGTGGCCGTCATGAATTTCATTAAAATTTCTTCAAGGTTGAGTTTCTTCTCTTCCTTGATCATACCATCACTTACCGCAAATCCGGGTGGTGGTTGCAAGAAGTTGTTGGGATTACCATAGGCAAGATTTGGGTGGCGATTTGTTTGAAATCCTTGATTGTATTGCCCTTGCCCTTGGCCTTGATAACCACCTTGAAGTGAAGGCCGGAAATTCCCTTGGCCTCGGTTGTTGTTGTTGTTGATGTAGTTCACATCCTCGAAGCTAGTTTGTTCTTCAACCACGGGCTCTACCCTTGATATTGACATAGCATCAATCTTGTTATTCATGGCGGTCAATTGAGCTGTCAAAAGAGCTATCGGATCCGAGCTTGTTGTAGCCGCCACCTTCTTCAAAATAGTCCTCTCCCCCGGAAATTGGTAGCTATTGGCGGCCAAGTTCTCTATGATGTGGGTGGCCTCCTCGTGGCTCTTCTCCAACAATGCTCCATTGGCCGATGCATTCATGTCTCTTTGCATCTCACCACTACACCCGGTATAGAATGAGCAAATAATGGTGTTTTGATCCAAACCATGGTTGGGACACTTCCTTATCATCTCTTTGAATCTCTCCCAAGCTTCATAGAAGGTCTCTCCATCGAATTGATGAAATTGGACAATGTCCTTCTTCATCTTCATTGTCTTACTTGGAGGGAAGAACTTGATAAGGAACCTTTGAGCCATTTTCTCCCATGTAGTGATGGAACCAATCTCTAAAGATTGATACCATGTCTTGGCCATGCCCCTTAGTGAGAAGGGAAAGAGTCGGAGTCGAATGGCATCCTCCGGAACTCCATTTATCTTGATAGTATCACATATCTCCAAGAAATTGCCGAGATGTCCATTCGGGTCATCTTGAGAAAGACCGGCGAATTGATTTTGTTGCACCATGTTGATGAGGGCCGGCTTGAGCTCAAAATTATTGGCATTGATTCTCGGGGCATGCACTCCCACTTGTTGGACCACGGGTTGGAACATATTGCTAATAGGTGGTGGTGGTGGTGCATTCCTTTGAGCCTCTTGCTCATTGATTTGCCCTTGCATGTCCTCCAATTGCCTTTGGAGTTGACGGATTAAATCAAAATTTTCCGCCATAGCTTCCTCCAACTCTCTATCTCTTCTTGTTCTTGCTTTGTTGTGTCGGCAAAAAGCTTCAACCTCAAGGTCTATAGGTATAAGAGGTGCACCTTTAGACCTTGTATTCATACACTACCTATCAACCAACAAGAACAAAGAGTCAAATCACAATCTTAAAATAGAAAACAAAAATTAAAGCAAGTAAAATGTCTAAAGTAGTTAAGCACAATGAAGCAAAATATCACAAGCAAAGAAACTAAACTAATCCCCGGCAACGGCGCCAAAAACTTGTTCGCTATTTATTTTCACCACACCGCAAGTATACGGGTAGTTGCAATATATGGAAGCAAGGTCGTATCCCACAAGGATTAGTAGTTCAATCTAGTGATCATCTTAATTCATTATGCTAGAGCTATTTAGACTAAACAATGAGGTGAAAGGTTCAATTATCTAGCAATTTCAAAGACTAATAAGATCAAACAAACAAAGAGAATTAAACAAGTGATGAAGGTGATTTAGGGACTAGGCATCAATGGACAAGTAATGGATTTCAAATAGCTCAATATTAATCTTAACATTCCTAATTATCTAGAGTGATCTCCCAACTAGTTCTAGCCCCCTCCCGGACGACTAAAACGGTAGATTACGGGTCATAGTTGCCGTCCCCAGTCAACTTCTAACCTATAACTCCCAAAAGCACACAAAGATCGACAAACTCTCACCCAACTCTCAACCTCTCGGTTTATTGAGTTGATATGTTTCAAGCACCTAATCTATTATGATTATCCTCTCCCGATTCAAAACATAAATTGGAAATGCATAGAGAGTGGCCAACAATCCATACAAGATATAAATCTAGGGCTTGAAAAGATAATAGCAATAGAAATAACTAAGAAATATATTGAGCATAACATTCAATCCAATACAACATCCATCTAGCCTAATCCCCAAACCAATGGGAAATTAGCTTAACATGTTCAAACACAATAAATCAAAGTTAAAGGTGTACATAAATGAAAGAGAGAGTAAGAAATGACAAATCCTATTAATGAGCTTTCTTCAATCTTCTCTCCTCTTCAATGCCTTCAATCTTGGTGAAAAAATGTGGTAATGGAGGCTAGGGTTTGGTGTGGAGGAATTGGGGAAGATGGAAAAATGGGTGAGTTTGGTGAATGATATGAGAAAAGAGGGGAAAAATGGAGTTTTGGGGCAAAAATCGCGTCTGGGCCCACCAAAAGACGGATCTCCGCCTCTTCCCCGCGGCCGCGGCATGAACCGCGGCTGAGAACGCGGCTGGAAGCAGGGGAGGCCGCGGTCATGGGCCGCAGCCGCGGCTCGGACCGCGGGTGCCTGTCAAAAACGTTCTGGACTGCTCTGGAGCAGAGGCCCGCGGTCGGGCCCGCGGCTGCGGCCCGGACCGCGGGTTACTGGGCAATTTTGGACAGAGGCCCGCGGTCGGGCCCGTGGCCGCGGCCCGGACCGCGGGCGCCTGGGCTTTATGCGCAGTCCGTTTGTTCGGCTCCGTTCTCCCTCGTCCGAACTCCGATTTGGTCGCCGTTTGCGCTCACGGATTCCTCTCGAGATGAAATTTAACCTAATGTTTTCAAAACTCTCTAATTAATCTTTGATTTTCCCTGAAATCACTCCAAAAGCTACACCAAGCATCAAAACTCAACAGTTAGGACAAAATTGGGATACAAACACATATTAGTAATCAAAATATGAAGGGAAATGACAACAAATCATGTGGAATTGAGGTACGAAAACCATGTTTGTCAAATACTAACTAAGGTTGTTTTATCACATGAACCTTCGTGATGATGTCGATGATTTATGAAGATTCAAGCGAGACGAAGAAGTAAGTCACATTTTCCTATCCGAACGTAAGCGAAGGACTCCAGGTGGGCAATATTTTGAGTATACGTTTATCGTATGAGTTTTCTAAAATGATTGATGATGATGTTATGAGTTTATCAAACGATTGAGATAAATGATGTTTAAGAACTGTTTGACTTGCCAAATTTTGATGTTGAGCTTGTATGTTACCCTCTACTGATGAGACGAATTTGGTCCTGCCACAAGCGGGATTTTGTGCACAGAGGTGACCGTGAGCCGTCTTCGGGTCGGCCGGTCACGGTACTTGACAGGGAGGCCTACTTCTCAGTATCGATAATAATGATGATGTTGTAGACGTGGTACATACATGACGAATATTTTTTACTGCAGTCGTTTACTTATGATGTTATGATTATGAAAACTGCATGCACAGATTTCATTGATGCTAAACTTATTTCTGTGTATTGCTGATGTTATGGCAAGTTTCAAACATATAGCTCTAAGAGCGCCTTTGATGTTTTTCCGGCGTTTGCCCACTGAGTATTATTATTACTCACGCCCTGCATATATTTCTAAATGTGCAGGTTAAGCAATGGAGCGAGATTGGACTGGTGCTGGTGGGAATTGTTTCATCGATGAAGTTTCTTTGCAGCTTTCCTTTGATGTTAGAGTCTAAAGGATGATGTACTTTGCTTTCCTACTGATGTTGAAAAAATCTTAGTGAGATGATACTTTATTTCCTTCCTAATCAAGCAATATACTCACGGTTATGTGTCTCCATACATATAATCGGTTCGCCTTTTGCTGTGATACTCTGCATATTATGTTTCCTTATGAAAAATGAGCTACACCCGTTTTGTTTTTGTCCGGGAAATTCCTGATAATTAAAAAGTTATAACCACGTTGACGATTTTACCCTTGAGTTCATTTATGATGATTTTCTTAACACCTTTGATGCGAGCTTCCGCTTGATGTTTGGCCTATACATCTTATCTTCTATTCTTTTAAAAATAGTCGTATCGATACTCGTACCCCGCTATCACTATAGTTGGGAATCGGGCTGCGACAAAGAGCGCCTTTGAAGTTTTTCCGGCGTTTGCCCACTGAGTATTATTACTCACGCCCTGCATATATTTCTAAATATGCAGGCTAAGCTTGGGAGCGAGATTGGACTGGTGCTGGTGGGAATGGTTTCATTGACGAAGTTTCTTTGCTGATTTCCTCTGATGTTAGAGTCTCAAAGATGTTGCACTTTGCTTTCCTTCTGATGTTAATAAAACCTTAGTGAGATTATACTTTATTCCTTTCTAATCAAGCAATATACTCGCGGTTATATGTCTTCATACATATAATTATTACGCCTTTCGCTGTGACACTCCTGATATTATACTTCCTTATGGAAAATAAGCTGTACCTGCTTTGCTTTTCTTCTTGAAATTCCTAATATTCAAGAAGTTATAACGATGTCAACGTATATACCTTTGAGCCGAGTTATAATGCTTTGCCTTAGTATGTTTTGATGTAAGCTTCCGCCCGATGTTCAGTTTAGTTCTATTGTTCGTTATTTATTTATATTAGTCGTATCGATACCCGTACCCCGCTATCACTAGCGTTTGGGAACGGGCTGCGACATTTTTATATATAGAACACGAAAAACGAGAGAAAGAAAAAACAACTAGGAAAAACGAAAAAGAACTAAAAACTAAAAAAAAACAAGCTAAAAGAAAGAAAGCAATAAAAATTGGGTTACCTCCCAAGAAGTGCTAAAATTAACGTCTATACCTTGACGATACCTCCCAATCATGGATCAACGAAATTGACCACTTCCACGTCGCGGTGCAACTCTGCTTTGAAGTACGGTTTAAGGCGATGGCCATTAACAGTAAAAGTGGAACCATTCGATGCAAGCAACTCATAAGTCCCATTCCGATTGCTCTTGTGAACCACATATGGACCTCTCCATTTAGACTGCAGCTTGCCAGGAAATAATCGAAGCTTAGAATCATACAAGAGTACCTCATGTCCCGGTTTGAATTCCTTAGTGCGGATGCTCAAATCATGGAACTTCTTTGCTCTTTCCTTGTAGATACGAGAACTCTCATAAGCTTCATTCCTCCAGTCATCCAACTCCGTCAACAAATCACGCCTTGTATGACCGGCCTCATTAAACTCCAAATTGATTCTCCTCGTCGCCCAATATGCCTTGTGCTCAATCTCAACAGGTAAATGACAAGATTTGCCAAAAACAAGTTGATAAGGAGACATACCAATTGGAGTCTTGTAGGCAGTGCGATATGCCCAGAGAGCATCATCCAAGTGCTTTGCCCAATCTTTCTTGTTTGCGATGCTCTTCTCCAAAATCTGCTTGATCTCTCGATTGGCCAACTCCGCCTGCCCGTTAGCTTGAGGATGATATGGAGTTGTCACCTTGTGCTTTACTCCATACTTCGCCAACACGCTTTCTAGCAACTTGTTGTTGAAGTGCGACCCCCCATCACTAAGCAACACTCTCGGTGCTCCAAACCGAGTCAAAATATTCTTTTGCAAGAATTTAATGACTACCTTAGAATCATTGGTGACAGTTGGGATCGCCTCCACCCATCTAGACACATACTCCACAGCAAGCAAAATATAGGAAAAACCACATAAAGGAGGAAAAGGACCCATAAAGTCAATTCCCCAAACATCAAACAGCTCCACCTCTACAATGATATTTTGTGGCATCTCATCCCACTTGGTAATATTGCCCATGCACTGGCATCGATCACAAGACTTCACAAAAGCATGGCAATCTTGAAAAATTGAAGGCCGATAAAATCCACTATGGTTTACCTTCATGGCAGTGCGGTTGGCAGCAAAGTGACCTCCACTAGGTGAGCTATGGCACTCCTCAATGATCTTTGGCCATTCATGCTCTCTAACACATCGCCGAATAAAGCCATCGGCGCACCTCCGGTATAAGTAAGGATCCTCCTAATAATAAAACTTGACATCATGGAGGATCTTCTTCTTTTGATAGTGCGACATCCCTTCGGGAAGAGCCCCAATAACCAAGTAATTGACATAATCAGCATACCAAGGATCCTTAAATAACACCGCCGAAATCTGCTCATCGGGAAAAGACTCATTGATGGCCATTTTTGGATCATCTCCCTCGATCGGATTCTCTAAATGAGACAAGTGGTCGGCTACCACATTCTCACATCCCTTTCTATCACGGATCTCCATATCAAACTCTTGAAGCAACAAGATCCAACGAATCAAACGGGGCTTAGAGTCCTTCTTCGTGAACAAGTAGCGGATGGCGGCATGATCAGTGTAGACAATTGAATGAGTTCCAATCAAATAAGAACGGAACTTATCAAAAGCATACACCACAGCTAGCAGCTCCTTTTCCGTGGTAGTGTAATTCATCTGAGCAGAATCCAAAGTTTTACTAGTGTAGTAAATGACCTTGAATAACTTATCTCTATTTTGTCCCAACACAGCACCCACGGCCCAATCACTAGCATCGCAAATCAACTCAAACGGGGCACTCCAATCCGGCGTAATCAACACTGGCATAGAAATCAGCGCTGCTTTCAACTTCTCAAAGGAGATGCGGCACTCATCGGTGAAGACAAACTTCACATCCTTCTCAAGCAAAGCAAAGAGCGGCTTGGACAGCTTGGAGAAATCTTTGATGAAGCGCCTATAAAATCCGGCATGCCCAAGAAAGCTCCGCACAGATTTCACAGAAATAGGAGACGGCAACTTTTCAATAGCCATGATCTTAGCACGATCCACCTCCAAACCTTGGGCAGAAACCTTATGCCCCAAAACAATGCCCTCACGAACCATGAAGTTGCACTTTTCCCAATTGAGCACGAGTGCCGTCTCCTCACAACACTGCAACACTTGAGCAAGATTGTCCAAACAATTATCAAAGGAGGAGCCAAAAATAGAAAAGTCATCCATGAATACCTCCATAATGTTCTCAATCAAACTATGGAAAATCGCCATCATGCAGAGTTGAAAAGTGGCAGGAGCATTGCAAAGACCAAAAGAAATCCTCCTAAAAGCAAAGATGCCATAGGGACAAGTAAATGCGGTCTTATGCTGATCCTCCGGGGCTATCATAATCTGGTTGTAGCCCGAGTACCCATCCAAGAAACAGTAGTACTCATATCCTGCCAAACGGTCAAGCATCTGATCAATAAATGGCAATGGAAAGTGATCCTTACGTGTGGCTGCATTCAAAGCTCGATAATCAATGCACACGCGCCATCCTGTGACCAGCCTCATAGCTATGAGCTCATCTCTCTCATCCTTAACCACAGTTATGCCTCCTTTCTTAGAGACCACTTGAGTCGGACTCACCCACTCACTATCAGAGACGACATAAATGATACATGCATCCAACGACTTGAGCACCTCCTTTCTCACCACCTCTTGCATAGCCGAATTTAAACGTCTTTGTGGCTGCACCTTAGGTTTGTATTCCTGCTCCAACAAAATATGATGCATGCAAATAGAAGGACTAATTCCTTTGATGTCAGAAATAGACCATCCTATAGCAGACTTGTACTTCCTCAAAACTCGCATCAACTTTTCCAACTCCAACGGAGATAAATAAGCAGACACAATAACAGAAAAGGTCTCATTCTCACCCAAAAATTGATACTTCAAGTGCTCGGGAAGTGGCTTCAGCGCAAGTTTGGGTGCAGCTGCAGCTGGTGCAGATAAATCAACTTTCTTTTCCACCGACTTGCTTCCCCCATCAACAGGTTTGTGAATATCCATGTAAGGCACAGGATCGATGGGATGGCTCTCTACGGCCTCTAGCTCTGCAATATAATCTAAAATCTCATCACACGCCTCATCAAGCTCGGAGTAAGGATATAATGACTGTGTGATGCACTCCTCCAAAGGAACCTCTACAGTTGCAGGAAAATCCACTACAACCTCAATTAAATTGCAATCCTCAACTTGTGGCTCAGTTGGCTTCTTCATCGCATCTTAAATGGACAACGTCATCTTTTTATCATTGATGCGGAAAGTTAGGTCTCCGTCTTGCACGTCTATCAACGCATGGCCCGCAGCTAGGAACGGCCGCCCCAAGATCAATGGAGTATTCTTGTCCTCCGGCATGTCCAAAACTACGAAATTTGCAGGAAAAATAAACTGCTCCACCTGCACTAGAACATCCTCCACAATTCCCTTGGGATAAGTAAGGGAACAATCTGCCATCTGTAAAGCAATGGAAGTAGGCTTGATTTCTCCAATCTCCAATCGGTTGAAAATAGAGAGAGGCATCAAATTGATGCTTGCCCATAAATCACAAAGAATACGGGAGAAATTCTGCCCTCCAATCACACAAGCGATAGTAAAGCTGCCGGGATCCTTCTGCTTCAATGGCAGCTTTCTTTGTAGCACAGCACTGCATCCCTCGGAAAGATTAATCGTCTCATATTTCCCCAACTTCTTCTTGTTGGAGACTGCATCGTTGAGGAACTTGGCATAGCCTGGCATATCTCTCAAAGCGTCAAGTAAAGGAATGTTGATGTGCAGCTTTGAAAACATCTCCATAAACTTGGCTAACTTCTCATCCATCTTTGGCTTTGCTAGGCGACGCGGGAAAGGCGCTACAGGTTTGTATTCTGGTCTGGGAAACGTAGGAGTAGGAATAGGCTCCTTAACAACAGAAGTACTTGGTGATGCCTTAGAAGTAGGCGGCGAATCGCACACGGTCGTCTCCAAGTCATCCTTCTCCACAATCTCTACACCTGTTTCCTTGCCATCCTCCAGCTCTGGATGATTCTGATACTGAGTCCCGCTCCTTAAATGAATCGCATTACACTGATTTTTTGGATTGACCTCAGTGTTGCTAGGGAATTTTCCTGGTATGTGCTGCGCAGCTGCTTGGTTGGCCATCTGACCAACTTGAGTCTCCAATATCTACACTTGCTTGGACAGTGCTGAAAAATTATTCCCAATATTACCCACTTGAGACTCCAAATTGGTCATCCTTGTATTAACAGTTGTCTTCATGCTAGACACCTCTGTTAACACCTACTGCATCATATCCTCAAGCGATCCCTTCTTCGGCTCATTTATAACTCCTCCATTAGACACAGAAAACCCAGGTGGAGACTGCAAAGCATTGTTGGGATTAGAATAGGAAAAAATTGGATGATTCCTATTATTGGGATGATACGGTGGATTTCCGCCCTGAGGTCCCTGATAGTTTGGTCTATTGAATTGGTACAGCCGCTGGACATAATTAGCATCTTCAAACTGTGACACATCAGATAAAATCGGCTGCTGAGGATTTTTGCTAACAGTGCTTTTCTCTCCAACTCATACTGCTTTTGAAGAGCTTCATATTTCTCCTTAAAATCATCTCTCTCCTCATGCACAGCTGCAATTCTTCTCGTAGAATTTCTGTCATTCGGCCATTGATAACTATTGAAAGCCATCTCTTCTATCACACGATAAGCCTCCTTTGTATTTCTATGGAGAAGACATCCACCTGCAGTAGCATCCACCATACTTTTTGTTAGACCAGTCAAACGATTATAAAAATGAATGATCTGCTGATCCTCCGTGAAACCATGTTGTGGACAGTTCCTGAGCAACTCACGAAATCTTTCCCAGGCATCATGAATGGTCTCATCTCCTAGCTGGGAAAAGTGAGAAATCTCTACAATGATTTTCTGAGCTTTAGAAGCAGGAAAGTATTTTGCCAGGAAAGCTCTACACAAATCCTCCCATCCAGTAATAGCACATCTATCCAAACTCTTGAACCACTCCTTCGCTCTGTTCCTGAGAGAGAATCCAAACATCTTCATTCTGATGGCATCTGGTGGCACTCCATTCTGCTTAATAGTGTCGCATATATCTAAAAACTGAGTAATGTGAGCATGCAGGTTTTCAAAAGCCGTTCCACTAAACTGTTCAGTTTGCACCATGTTTATCAATCCCGGCTTCAGCTCGAATGTGGTAGCCTGCACAGTTGGTCCCCATCTGCCTCCTTGAAATTGATCAACCCGAGGCTGATACATGTGATTCAGCGGTGGCTCTGGTGGAGGAGCCCGGTTGTGCCTGCTCTCCTCTCTCTCTTCATTTAGCTGCCTCTGAAGGTCTGTCACTGTTCGCATAAGGGTTTCAAGATCCAAGTTATTACGTTGCTCTGCCATTGTTTGCTTCTTCTTTTCGCGGTTGTCTTTTTTATATTGCTTTTCGATTTCCAAATTCAAAGGTACAAGATGTTCCTTTCCTTTGGATCTCGTGATCATACACTCTTGAGACAACAATCAAAAATCAGAAACAGAAAATAAAAGCTAAAAAAAATTAAAACTTATAACGCCTGAAGTAATGCTTAAGTCTAATCAGAAATATTAAAGTAAATTCTAAATAGTCCCCGGCAACGGCGCCAAAAAGTTGATCGCTAATTTCTTAACAACAATAACTGCAACTAAACAGTATAATTGTAGCACAAAAATAGCAAGCAGAGTATCGTATCCACAGGGACCATTATAGCGAATCACCTTAAGTAATCCTAAATAAACTCTAGTAATATTCAGGCAACCTCAAATAAGAATAAAGAATATAACTTAAATCAAAACAAAGCAAATAAAATAGGATATAAACTCAAAAAATAAAAGACTCTGACCCTAGGGATGTACTTTTACTAATCAATTACATGCATTTAATCTATTGATTCAATTACCAATTTAATCCAACTCTGATGAAAGATCACTATATTATTCACAAGCTTCTCTAACGAACACCTATGAACATAGATTAATTTACCCCTTTTCACATTCAAGACTCCAAGGAATAAATTAACTCCAAATAGCACATAAAGAATAGCTTCCTATAGCTTCACCTGTTGCATTCAAGACTCAAGCCTAACACTATATCATGCATTCCTGAATCGGCTGAACAATTATCGCATTCAAGACTCAAACTAAACAGCTAAACAAGTAAATTATTGATCAGGTAATTCACAAGAAACTAAGCACCAGAAATCATGAATCACAAGTTGGAAGGCAAATTGATATCAATAAATCATAAACACATAATCGATCAGCTATGTACTAACCCTAGGTTCAGATTAACGAACTAGTCAGACATCGTAAAATAAAACATAAACATAATTAAAAAGAACGCAATTGTAAAAACCAAATTGTATAAAAACCGAATAAGAATGATTGTAGCGGCTTGAATCTTCAATCTTGATCTATGCCTTGAAAACTGGAAAGCAATAATATTCTAAAGCTAGAAAACTGAAATATTAAATCTGGGAACCCTAGATAGGTCAAAAGAAGACCTATATATAGTACTAGGGTAAACTACAGAGTTTGAACTCGAAAAGAACTTGAAAAACGCACAAAAATGCAAAAACATGGACGAACGGCGACCCTGCGACGGGCAGGCGGTGGTCGCCGCCTTCTTCTTATTTTTTTCTTTGGCTGCGGCGGGCTCACGACGGGCGCTGCCCGATCGCCGTCCACGCCGGGTTGCGCAGCGGTCGCCGGTTGGGTCGTCGGGCGCTGCCTAAATTTTCTTCATCTGCCGACGGTCGCCGACTAGTCGCCGACATCTCCGTTTATTCATTTTTTCGAGCTCTTGAAGCTCGTTTCCTCAATTTTCGCATCCAAAACACTTGTAACTTGCTATTTGGATCTTCAACATCCATATGTATCTTTCAAAACATTCAAACCTAAAGCAAAATAACCAAAACCTTACCCAAAAGCAATATCACAAAAGAATATGAAACTTAAACCAAATGATATCACAACCAAGCATAATTCTAGCACTTTGAACACTTAAACACTCCTAAAAACAATGCAAAATGAGTGTTTATCACCTGTCAACTGAACTAGGCGATCGTATAGCCTGAGCGGCTGGAGCTGGCAATGACTCATCATGGAATGACCCAAACTCGAGCGGCTCAATCACAAAAGCCCGGGCCAAATCAAACGGACTCTCGTGCGGCCCAATCAGGGGAACTCCCCAAGCCAGAAACTGATGGCTCACCACGGCCACGAAACTCGTGAAGTCTCCATAAAGATCAAAGGCATGCCCCACTCGGTAGATGTAATGAAGGGCCATAGCTCCTGCCCATCTCTACCACTCATTCGGCAGCACACTGACTAGGCGCATGATGCCATCCAGACCAGTAACCCCTGCTCGAAGGCTGGCCTCTAGCCACAGTCTATGGTAATGCGCCAGAAACTCTGCCAACGTGTCTCTGTGGCAGATGTCGTACGTCTCGTACTCATACCTGACCTGTGCTGGGGTCGATCTCATAGTCATCCTCTTTCGCACAGTGCGAATAATCCTAGCCATCCTATAGGGAAAACTTAAAGGTGACTCGAAGAACTAACTCGGCTCAACTCAGGAAACATAAACAAGTACAACATAACTCAAACAAACAAGTACTTAAAAAGCAAATGCTAAATCTCTCAAGCTTTAGCTCTAAGTTCTCATTTCATCCTTCTACTTGGTAGAAAATCTCTCTAAACAATGATATTAGATTCCTCCATCTAAATCATCGTGACTCATCACAACTGCTCAAACAATTCTCATCACAAAACATCTGAAATACATCACATCATAACTCATGCAACATAATAACTCGTTACTAATCATGTTGTCATGCTCAAACTCAACTATACATCTTCAAAGTATAACATCATAACTCAACATATAACCTCAACATCATTCTCAAAGTATAACGTCACAACTTAACATATAACCTCAACATCATGCTCAAAGTATAACATCACAACTCAACATATAACCTCAACATCATGCTCAAAGTATAACATCACAACTCAACATATAACCTTAACATCATGCTCAAAGTATAACATCATACTCTTCAAAATTTAATGACAATTAAACTTTGAAATTTTACATACCTCGTTGAGCTTGGTGTGATGGTGCGCTGAGCTCACGGTTGTTAATAACTATTAGCCTAGTGACTCATTCTAGACTAAACTCAAGACTTCTAATTCAGAGCTTTAACCTGCATGCCAAAGCTCTGATACCACTCTATCGCAGCCCGCCCTAACTAGGGATAGTTAGGCCGAGTGATCCACGACTAGGGATGGGGTTAAAGAAGAAAGGGAAGAAAGGGGCGTCATTTAAAACCGTAAAACTTACTCATTTTAATAAAACTCGTCATTATTACCCATTAATGCTTAATAAAATAGTCTAATGAAAGACAACATAAAACTCAATTAAAGCATTAACGAAAGAAGACATAAAACTTAATAAGACATTAATCAAGTTATTACATCAACAGGAACCATCCTCTTAAACTTAAAGTACGATATGTCATAACATGGTACCAAAAGTACTCTGCAGCGGAAATGTAGCTAGACATATGTATGAAGACATATTCTAGACAGGTTACATATTTATTAACAACCCTGTGACTCCGCTCAATGCAGCACCATTATCACACCGGCTCAACCTGCACATTTTTGAAAAACATATGTAGGGCTGAGTACAAAAGCACTCAGTGAATACATGCCAAAACATCTCATCTCATGCTTTATAAAGCTATAAATATTGTCATTGCCATACTTTAAACAAAGCATAAGGGATTTATCTAAAGCCTTATGTTTGCAAACTCATTTTCGTTTTTCAAAGTTGACTGGCCAGTCTATGTTCTCAAGTAAGTACCATATCTGTTAACTCATGTACTGAGAGGGAGGCCTCCCTCTGCAGGACTGCAATCGGCCAACCTGAAAGCTGACTCACGATCACTGTGTACCCTAATTCTACCTCGCGTAGAACCGATATCATTTCTCATATAGATAGATAACATACTAAAATCTCAAATATTTGGCAATGCAATAACTTCAAAATAGGTTTACAGTTCATCGTCATACATCAATAATTTAAACACGTAAACATCTTGAAAATAGTTTCTCAGTTCATCATTCATCAATAATTTAAACGCGTAAACATCTTGATTTTAGCGTGGAAAAACCCACCTCATTGCGTCTCTGCAAACAGGTAACGTCACTCTCTCTCTCTCAAGTCGTCACTTCCCAAACGGACATTCATTTTTATGAAGAATCGATAAGAAGAAGGATCATCATAACAGAAAACTCAATCACTTAAACTCACATAGGAAAAATAAAACTTAACACTTTAACTCTACTGCCCTGCCAGCGCTGACTTGGCAGCCAGAGCTGACCTCTCAGCAGAGCTAACTTGCCAGAGCTGAAACTCAACAGCCAGAGCTAACTCGCCAGAGCTGACTTTGGCAGCTAGAGCTGACTTGCCAGAGCTGACTCAACAGCCAGAGCTAACTCGCCAGAGCTGACTTTGGCAGCCAGAGCTGACTCAACAGCGAGAGCTAACTCGCCAGAGCTGACTTTGGCAGCCAGAGCTGACTCAACAGCCAGAGCTGAACTCACGCAACAGCCAGAGCTGACTTGCCAGAGCTGACTCGCCAGAGCTGTACTCAACAGCCAGAGCTGACTTGCCAGAGCTGACTCAACAGCCAGAGCTGACTTGCCAGAGCTAAACTCAACAGCCAGAGTTGACTTGCCAGAGCTGACTTAACAGCCAGAGCTTACTCGCCAGAGCTGACCAACAGCCAAAGCTGAACTCAACAGCCAGAGCTGAACTCAACAGCCAGAGCTAACTTGCCAGAGCTGACCAACAGCCAGAACTAAACTCAACAGCCAGATCTGACTTGCCAGAGCTGACTCCACAGCCAGATCTGACTCGCCAGAGCTGACTCCACAGCCAGAGCTGACTAGCTCGACAGAGCTGGAATTCACGCAGCAAACTCAAAAAGTTCAACACTCAAACATGCTCTGCAAACTCATGCACACATCCTACACACTTCCTACCATTTCTCCAAACATCAAACTAACTCTATCATGCTCAACTCTAACATAGAACACAAAACTCAAGAAAAACCTTAACATGCATTTCTAAGTTCACTCAAAGCACAGCCATCTCTACAACCTATAACTTAACATGCTTGGTAAATACACAAAAAAAAATAACAAAGAACAAACCTAGCATGCTCCTAAAACACAATCACAAGTTACAATGATTAACAAAAATCGAAGAACGAGTGACGACGACGAAGAACACGGACAGCTGCCCTCATGGATTCCATGACTAGGGTTCGAACCATCCTTAACTCATTCATTAAACATGCTCAATTTACCCAAGAACATCATACTAAAAACTCACGACGATCCGACGTCGTTTCAAAATAAAGTCGAGAATCGACATTTTTTGACGTCGACTAAAAACAAAAATAAAACCATCACAACATAGGTAGACATGTTACCTACGTAAATACGTGATCGAAAAGATGATCGGCGCTCGTCTCGGTGCTCAAATCGGAGCTCAAAAGCTTGAAGAAGCTTTAATGGAGATAGTGTGTGTTCTTGGTGTTGTGTGTGTGTTTTGCGTGAGAAAGGTGGGCTGTGGGCTGACCCACAGCCGCCTATTTATAGGGGGAGCTTTGGCGGTTAGGGGGGTGGTTGATGGTAGGGTAGGCCTAGACATTTAGGATATTAATCCCACTTAGTCGTTAAATATCTCGTTTTAACGACTAACTACTCGTACTCTTTGTTACTCGCCCTCTCGACTCCCACTCACTTTCATCATACTCGTAATTCTATATAAATATAGAAAATGTAAGCTCGTTCTCGAAATTCTGATAAACGAGCTCGGTTCGCTTATCGAGAAATTCCGATTTACTATTCACTCGTCGTCCAAAATAAAAACTTTCGTCATTGGACTCGTATTGAAAAACTAAGAATATTTCTCGACGACGTGCACGTAAGATTTTTGAAAGTTGACAAAAAGACCAAATAGCAGTATTTTACTATTCATCGTCAAAAAGTCAAAAATTCCAAAAACGTCTTAACGGACTCAGATCTCACTTCCGAGTTCACGGTTCTCATTCAAATACTCAAACTCAAATACGGATATTACAATCCCACATCATTCTCACATCATCAAACGAACATCTCAACATCATCAAAAGAATACCAAGAGAACATTATATAACTCAACATCTCTATACAAAGTAAATCACACAAGGGATCTAAACCCTAATCACTCAAACTCGAGCAATTGAACACGTCATCAAAAGCTCGGGTATTACAAATAAGACTCTGTTGGAATCCCAGTGACGAGCTCGCCCGAACATTGTAAAAGAGCCCCGAAAGTGTCCTCAAAAGCACCCCAACGCCCCACTTCGTTAACTGAATATAGGCGCACATCGCGCCACCATTCAATGAGACCCAAAACATCACGCTACAATGCAGCATAATCAACGACCAGCACAAGGAAGAAACCCCGTGTAACACCCCGTACCTTTCCTTATGATAAGAGATAGTGTTTTTAACACTACTGAGAATACTGAGATGTCGAGATGTGAAGATTATGAGTTATGAGTGGACAAACTCATGATGGAGTTAGAATGATGAGATTTGAGAAACGAGTTGAGTTAGAGATGTTGATAGAATTGAGAGTGATGTGCGAGTTGAGATGGAGATGGTAAATTGATTTTGATGTTGAGATGAAAGACGAGAGATAGAGTCGAGGTAGTGATTGTGAATCACTATAAAGAGGATTAAGTTAGAATGATGATAAGTGATGATCCGTTTTAATGTGATAACGGTGTGAGTTATTTAATTGACGTTATGTGATTTACCTGATATGTGCGCACTAATATTATTTTGAGTCAGTCTGATTCTCGAAAATTAGCGTACATGATTTATTTTCCACCACACGTTCCTCTTACACTCACACCCATTATTTTAATCCCTTCTCACATGTGGGTAATTAGCCGATTTAGGCTTGCTGCTAAGGGAGGAGACAAAGAACTATTGAGCATTTAATGCTTCTTATCTTAAGGAATAAGAATCTTGCTAAAACCGAAGAGGTGTTTTTCAAAACTGAGTCTTGAGCATGAGTTTTTACAAAATTTGGTTTGATATAAGAAATAAGGGAAAAATCTGTAAGTTATGTCTTGAATGATGTTTTGACGATGAGCATGAATAGATGAAAGGATTAACGTGATGTTTGATGATTTCTGGGTATGAAGAGTCGATGAAGTTTAGAGTTACTCTTGTTCGCTTTGTTCTGCCTTGAGTCTCGTTCTGCTCTACCAAGTTGTGATCCCGCTGGCATGCCAGAGAATTCTTTTCTCCGCTGCCCTGCCAGCGAGTTCATTCCTCTGGCGACAGAGAATTCGCCATTCCTCTGGCGTAGCAGAGAGTTCGTGATTTCTCTGATGTTTGATTCCTCTGACGATCGATTCCTCTGAAATCGATTCCTCTGAATTCAATTCCTCTGATGTTTGATTCCTCTGATGTTAGATTCCTCTGATGATCGATTCCTCTGACAAAGTCGTTCCTCTGACTGATGATTTCTCTGGCGAGCATTCCTCTGCTTTGACGAATATTTCTTCTCTGCTCTGCCAAGCTAGTCTGCTCTGCTCTGCTGAGTTCTTCCACCCTGATCACCAAGCATTTCTCTGCTCTGGTCTCCGAGTCAAGCTTATACTTGCTTGTTTGCGATATGTTATGTGAAGTTGTATGCTTATGTGTTCTACATGCCTATGTGCTTGTTTGCTGAGTACGGTCCGAGTTGAGAGTTAAGTCGAGAGTAAGACGTGGGAATCCTTAGAAGTCGAGTATGCCTAGGGATTTAGTTTTACTGAGTAAATAGACGTTGAGTGAGAAGTTATCGATGAAACGAGATTGGATTTTAGTATTGAGATCTAACTGAGGTTTGTTTTATCACATGAACTTTCGTGATGATGTTGATAACTCATGAAGACCCGAGCGAGACGAAGAAGTAAGTCACCTGTTCCTATCCGAGCTTAAGCAAAGGACTCCAGGTGGGCAATATTTTGAGTATACGAATATCGTATGAGCTTTCTAAAATGATGAATTGATGATATTTATGAGTTTATCAAATATTGAGATAAATGATGTTTGAGAATTGTTTGACTTGCCAAATTTTTGATGATAAGCTTGTATGTTACCCTCTACTGATGAAACGAATTCGGATCCTGCCACAAGCGGGGTTGTGTACACAGAGGTGACTGTGAGCCGTCTTCGGGTCGGCCAGTCACGGTACTTGAGAGGGAGGCCTACTTCTCAGTACCGATAATAATGAAGTTGTAGATGTGGTACATGCATGATGAATATTTTGATAGCGCTATCGTTTACTTATGATGTTATGATTATGAAAACTGCATGCACAGATTTCTTTGATGCTGACTTATTTCTGTGCATTGCTGAAGTTATGGCAAGTTTTCAAACATATAGCTCTAAGAGCACCTTTGATGTTTTCCCGGCGTTTGCCCACTGAGTATTATTACTCACGCCCTGCATATATTTCTAAATGTGCAGGTTAAGCTTTGGAGCGAGATTGGACTGGTGCTGGTGGGGATGGTTTCACCGATGAAGTTTTCCTTGCTGTTTTCCTTTGATGTTAGAGTCTTAAAGATGATGTATTTCGTATTCCTTATAATGTTGATCAAACCTTAGTGAATTGATGCATTATTCCTTTCTAATCAAGCAATATACTCGCAATTATATGTCTTCATACATATAATTGTTACACCTTTTGCTGTGTTACTCTTGATGTTAGGCTTCCTTATGGAAAATAAGGGATACCTACTTTGCTTTTCTTCTTGAAATTCCTGATATTCAAGAAGTTATACTGATGTTGATATATACACCCTTGAGTCAAATTTTGAGTCTTTGCCTTGGCATGTTTTGATGTAAGCTTCCGCGCCGATGTTCAATTTAAGTCTTATGGTTCTTTATTCATTTATTTTAGTCGTATCGATACTCATACCCCGCTATTACTAGCGTTGGGATTTTGGGCTGCGACAGAGTGGTATCACAGCTGGTCGTCTGCTCTGAGTTAATTGCTTGATTGAGTACTAGTCTAATTTGAGTTCTTAGACTAGTTTGAGAGAGTCCTTTTTGAAACGAAACCCCAGCACCCCATCTCCTCCGGATTAACGAGGTAAGAAGTTGATGTTGTTCTTATTGCTTTTCTGATGAAAGTTGAGTTTGATGCACTAATGAGTTATGTATTGTTTTGATGACGAAATCGTTTGAGATTATGAATTCTAATGTGAGGAAGTTGATGAAGAAGATGAGGAGAGATGTTGAGGCTAGTGTGGCCAATGCCCCACCATACCAAATGAGGATGAGATGTCGAGTTATATTGAGATAGCGATGCAGTGATGGTTCAGGGAGTATATCCCGAACGAGGATGACACCTTGGGTGAACTTATGACACGAATGTCGAGGATGAGTCGAGCGATGATAATGTGTATCGGATCATAGACAAGTATGAGGAGGAAGAGACGAAGCCGAGTGAGGATGCACCGACTGATGATGCTGGGAGTAGGATATCAGATGATGGCGATGACGAAGACGAGATGGGAGAGTGATAGATGACGACTGAGACTATCTAGAGATGTATAGATATATCTATAGTGATGCTTAGCTAATGTACATAGCTAGAAGTATAGTATAGAACATAAATGACGTTTAGTCCCTATGATACTTGCGTAGCGAGAGCATTATTATAGTATGGGGCGTCATGCACTAGGAACATTCGTTTCTGTGTAAGACTTCAATAGAGAGGCAATTTCCCCTACTACATAGAGATGACGTTGATGACTAGAGAGCTTGATGTCACATTAGAATTTTTGAGATTGATGCTTAGATGCATGATGTTAGATGAACGATGGAGATGACGAGAACTGAGATGAGAATTCTATATGATATATATAGAACCGAGTTGAGACGTATATTTGAGATGAGAAAAAAAAAATAGAATTTGTAATTTTGAGATTCACTTATGAGCTTTAGAAGCGATGTGAGAAAAAGAGAATTGTATTTTGTTTTAACGAACTGCTAGTTTCGAAGTCGATAGTTTTATAATTGTTTTTCCCTCTATGGTTTACCTCCGAGAAGAAGAAGGAACGAAAGGGATATAAACCGAGAAGGAGATGAATAAGAGAAACAGAAAGAGAGATAGTAGAGATAATGCGATAAGAGTTAGAGTTTTCGTCGCGACTTATAGACACGACCCTAATAGGGCGAACGTATTGTGGAGACCTCATGGGATGCATAGATACTGTAGACCAATTGTACTTCGTGATAGAGGTACTTTCACCGGGACCGCGTTTATCATCGCTAGAGTAATCATGAGAGTAGACTCATTGAGTCCCTATCCCGCTTGGTCGTTTTGAGATTTTTCTGCATCCAATTGAACTCCTACATGAGATGAACTATTTGCTATTGAGCAGATCCACTGTGTTCGAGCCTAAACCGTTTGTGTTGGAAATCTTTACCCCTTGTTTTAACAGTGGACAATTTATTCATTTTTCCACTTAGTGGATTGCTTCTACTTCCAGTATTGGTTTACCCCCATCATATTACATCTCAGTTTTTATCTGAGTTCTGTTCTAACTTTTGATCTTCCTTTGATTATAACTTCTTCATTATCCTTGAGATAGCACTGGCTATTATGGAATCATTCCATTACTTGAGCTCGTCTTGTTAAGATCAGACATTTTTATTCATCACATCCTAGTCCCTACCACATCCGACAAGAGTTAGGAATGTAAGAGTGTTTGGAAGAAAACACGATTTATGGGAGCAGTCGTAGAATGTTATTACGGGACGAGCACAATTATTAGATTATGGATTTTCTTATATTAGCCAAGTACGTAGAAAGCTAATCATTTCGAGGATTAGAAGAAGTGATGCTAAGCCAGAATAGGCAATAGCAGATTCAAGGAGATCGAGATGACAGATTAGAACAGATGACGTTTTTCACGATAGCAGACTGAGATGACGACTAGTATGGGAGTAGCAACGACGAAGTATTACGGGATGTTTTATTTCCGTTATGCCCCGCTTAGGGTACAAGTTCTCGAAAGAGAAAATTTTCTTACATACCTATACGATGATGACCAGAGAGTCTCTATGCTTGAGTAGAGTTTTGAGCTGATGTTACGATGATAGACATGAAATATGTCTTTGACGTTAAGTTATGAGAATAGTATGATGTTGAGTAAAAGTCTTATGACTTGCGAATTATGAGAATTTGTTCTAAGGTTGATACATGTCCCCTTAGACTTTGCTGAGAAAGAGAAACCGATGGAAGAAAGAAGTAGAGTTGAAGATGTGAGATAAAGCAATAAAACTGTAAGCTGAATACGAACGTTAGTTTCGTGACTTGGTTCGGTATGCCACATATCGAGAAGAGATAAACGAGAAGATGTCAGAATCATTTCGATTAGATTTGAGATAAGAGGTACGAGACGATGTAACGAGTCAAAGGGAGGTTAAGAGTACTGATGCATTGAATAGAGCATTTGGTATAGATTTGGCAATGTAGCCAGAGAATGCGAGTTAAACTTCAGCACCCCGAAGGGGTTAAGAGCGCTCGAATGTGCAATCTATCTTTTTCTGGACGAGGGCAAGAAGGAAAGAGAAATGAGACGACCGAAGTCAAGGCCCTAAGAAGTCGTGGCAGAGTCAGAATGTGCCACCGCCATGTCAGAACTGAGATAAACGGCCTTATGTTGGCCCAACTGCCCCAGAAGCAGTAGATCTTCAAGAACCGCGAGGGATGTTGCCTTGTCGAAGAGAAATAAATTACATTTGAGATAATGCAAAATGAGACAGAATAGCGGTTACACCTGCGGAAGGGTCGAGCACTACTCAACTAGTGTTCGAATCGGCAGCAAAGTGGAAGTGGAGGACAGCCGAGTCAGTTCGGCCGCAACTCAAAAGCAATGGAGAGAATCCTAGCGCTACTTCCACCACAGCGGCAACAGCCAGCCTTTCGACTGCGTCAATCAAGAGGGCGACCACCGGCCCCGTAGGCGAATCGACCTCATCTCCCGAGACTGTTCGCGTGTGAATAATAAGCACCAGACAAGAATAGAAGAATTTTGTCAGAAATAGACGAATTGAAAGATGTACCCATAGTATTTTGTTCGACATCGAACGAAGAGCCTGTTCCACAACCTCTAAAGAGTAATCACACTCATAGGCTAAACCACTACGGTTTCATCCGTGTGCCCTGACTCAGAATTCGAGTGAGATCGATTAAGCTCGAGGCGAGAAACCTGAGATTGATGCCTATATGGCACTTGGATATAACTTCTAGAATGTACTGGTTAGAGGAAAACCATGTGACGATACAAGACAAGGAGAGACGAATAACGTTTCAATTTCCAGGCCAAGAGCCTACCTCGGTTATGGGTATTGATAAAAGATGGAAGAAGACGCTGATCATCTCGGCACTGCGAGCAAGAAAGTCCTTGCGGAGAAATGATACAACCGCGTATGTTGTATATCTGAGCAAGACAGAGAGACGAATCCAAAGAAAAACGCTGATGATGGCCGTCGTGCGAGAGTATAAAGATGTTTTCCCTAAGACTTTATCGGGATTACCCCCAGACCGACAGTTTGGGTTATGATTTATTTGGAGCCTGGCGTGTCACCGACGTCGAAAGAGCCATACAGAATGGCCCCCACCGAGTTGCAAGAGTTGAAGCTGTAACTACAAGAACATCTCGATATGAGTTTCAATCGACTTAATGTTTCACCGTGGGAAACACCAAATTCGTTTGTTAGAGAGAAGGATGGAAGCTTGAGGTTGTGTATCGAGTATCGAGAATTGAATAAAGTGACGATAAAGAATGAGTATCCGTTACCCCGGATCGATGATCTGTTCGATCAACTGCAAACAGCGAGCACTTTTTCAAAGTTTGAATTGAGAACGAGATACCACCAGCAGAAGATACGATCGGAAAATATTTCCGAAGACGGCATTTCGTACGAGATATAGATACCATGAGTTTATAATGATGTCTTTTAGTTTGAACGAATGACCCGACCGTATTCATGGATCTCATGAATCGCGTTTTTCACGAATACTTAGACAAGTTCGTGTTAGTCTCCATAGACGATATCCTGATTTACTTGAAGAGTAAACGAGAACACGAAGAGCGGTTGAGGATCGCGTTAGAGAGATTGTGAATTGAGAAGTTAAATGCGAGTCTTGGACTTGAAGAGGTCAAGTTTGGTTGGCCGAACGATTGTGAACAAAGTTTTCAAGAGCTAAAGAAGAGACTTAGTATGCAATTTACATTGATGCATCGAAGGATGGTCTAAGATGTGTGCTGATGCAAGGGAGAAAAGATATCTTATCTTTCGATAGTTATAGCCGAGCTCTGCTCTGGAAGCAGAACTGAAGTTGAACTCTGCTCTGCTCTGACGACAGAGCTGAAAGCATTCCTCTGCACTAGCGCCGATTTCTCTGCCCTCGTGCGGAACTAATGTTAGAAATAAAGGAGTTAAAGCAAGTGGAGACCACGCGAGATGAAGTATCTAACGCAAGATTTAGATTTAGCAGCCGTAGTGCATGCTTTGAAGACATGGAGACACCATCTTTATGGAGTACAATGTGAGATGTACACCAATCGTAAGAGTCTCAAATTTTTCTTTGAGCAACGAAGGAGACGATCAGAGTCAGTGAAGGACTACGAGCATGATTCATGAGTGTATAGAAGGTTGATGATGATTTAAGTGAGATGAGTTACCCAAGATTTTGGGAAAAATCTTGAAGTTCATAAGTCGATTTGATGATTTAAACGTATATGAGTTCTTGAGCATGCTATGATATTAAATGCTAGTTTGGATTGATGATTAGAACTGTTGAAATGAGTTCTGTTTGTTTTGCCGAGTGCTGCTGAGTTTTAGCTCTGCTCTGGCAGAGAATTAGGGATTCCGCTGACAAAGTGATTCCGCGGACGAAGTGATCCCTCTGACGTTGTAACTGACGCGTTAAGGAGAGAGAATCAGGGAAAGTTAAGATTTTTCCTTACTCAAGAAGTGAACTAAGGAATTCGAGAAGATGAATTTGAAGGTAATAATACACCCCCGCAAAGTACTGAGCATTACACCAGACTCACGACCAAGGAGCTCCGCTCTACCAATAGAGCCTATGTGATGAGCGGTCTTTGTTTTAGACAGAGTTGACGCCGATTCCTCTGCTCTGACAGAGAAATCTCGATTCCTCTGCTCTAGCAGAGAAGGATGAGAAGATGAGAAGGTGGAAAGATTTCGAATAAAGTTTCGAACCGAGAGAGAGTAGAGAATTATTAAGAGGCGGCATATAATGCCATTTTGTTTAAGAAAAGAGACTGAGCGTGCCTGATAAAGAAGAGCTGAAGAATGGAATCACGAGTGAATCCATACCTTTATGAGTTATAGTAGTGTCGAGACACTGCAGAGAGTACTATGGTACTGAGATATGAGATTTTTATTAAAATGAGATGGAGTTATGATGATAAATAGAGATATCGAGCATTAGAGTTACACTTTTGATGAGACTAGAGCGCTGAGATATAAACATAAGGATAGGACGAGATAAGATTTTGTAACACCCCGTACTTTTCCTATGATGTGAGATAGTGCCTTAACACTATTGAGAGAACGGAGATGTTGAGACGCGAGACTTTTTTTTTATGATTAGATAAGACAGATTGTCTTTTAAATAGAGATACGAGTGACTAAACCGAGGATAGAGTTAGAATGATGAGATTCGAGAAATGAGCTGAGATAGAGATGCTGATTGAATTGAGCTGAGATTTTAATTTTATTTTCGATTACCGGGAATAGATTTACCAGATACTGAGTTATCAGAGTTTGATTGACCTATTAAAGAGAATAGGTATAATGAGTCTGACCTAGAGTCGAGGAAGAAAGAGTGAGAACCTTGATGAAAAGAGTCGGTCCGAGAGATGTCTAGTTTGTTTGCTTTGCCGACTGCTTTGATGTGACATTATGTGAAATTACGTGACTAATCGATTATGTGATTTTCGTGATGTGTGTCACTGTGACCGAGTTATTATGATTTTTATTCGAGACCTTAGCATTTGGAATTTTGATTGAGTTTCCAAAGCAAGTATGGGTTATTTTTATCGAGAAATCGAATGATGCCGGTTTATGAAAATTTTTCCGGGCATAATATTTTTAAATTATTTTTCCTACGAAGAGGAATATTATAGTTGAGTGAGTGCACTAATAATAGTGCTATGATCATTATTTTGGTCACATGAATAATTATACTATGGTATTTTATTAATGAGTGACTTTACCATAGTTTTGTGATTTTTATTTAATCACCCTTCTCACACTTTATTTTAATCTCCCATACCATATGTTATATGTCTCAATTTTGCTAAGTATGGAATTGAGAGAGTAGAGATTGAGAGTATGAGATGAGAGAGTGTAGAGATTAGAGAGAGATTAGAGAGAGAAAGATCATTCATTAATTAGCAAATATTTCATAAGATTTGCAAATCTCCTTTAAAGATTGCAAGATCATTCTCAATCTTGCAAAGCCAAATCCCTCTCTCCCTCACTACAATTTTCACCCAACACACACATACACTCATCTTCTTCACCTCACACTTCCACCATTTTCCACCATTAGAGCAAACCTTCGAAGCTTCCAATAATACTACCAAACACCTCACATCACTCTAAAACTTTCCATAAACACTATCTATCCTCATTTGATCAAGAGATTCCTTGAAGAAGAGCCTCAAAATTTAGAGTGAGAAAGTGTAAACTTTGGTAAGAACTTGGGTAAGTAACCATGTTTTCCCTAAAATCTTGTTTGAAAGATGTTATGTGAGTGTATTCTTGAAAGATGAGCAAGAAAATCACCCCTCCCTTTTCTTTTCCAAATTTTCGAAAAAGTGGGTCTTCACCCCTTTCAAAATTTTTCTTTTTCTTTTCTTGTTTGGGGGTGAAAAATGAGAGTTATGTGATGTATATTGATGTTTGATATATGTTGTGAAACATGTGTCATGAGATGTGAAACTTTGATGGAAGTTAGTTTACCCCAAAAATGGTAACTTTTGAGTTAATGAGTTAAATGATGAATTGATGATATAAATGAGTCTATGAGGTGTAGATGATGATGATTGATGGATTAATTTAAGTATATGATGTCAATTGGAGTTTTTGATGTGGATTAGTTTACTAAAATTAGGGATATGTGTATATATGCCCTTATTGGTGAATTGATGGTTTTGATGTGAGATTAATTGGTTAAAAATGAAAGATCTATGAGTAGATTAAAGATTTGTATGTGTTTGTAAAAATTTCAAAGAGTTAGTTTAGTAAAAAATAGGACTTTTTAGTCTATGTGTTATTTAAGTGATTTTGCTTGAGATATATGTTTTTAAGCATGATAGTAGTGTCTTTGTATATTTTTGATTAGGTCTATTGTAGGCTAAATAAAATTTTGGCTAAGTTTAGTTTGTATGAGTTTTGAGTTTTTATATGATGTGAGTTTGATGCTTTATAAAATGAGGTTTATTTGCTCTATGATCATTATGAGAATTATATCCATGTTTTGCTAAGAGTTTTATGTTGATACATGGATTTTCATGAAAATGTAATAAATATAGTTTTTATGATAAAAAGAGAGTAAATATGAGAATAATGAGTTATATGATGTAAATGATCATATTTGAGTATTTGAGAAATTTCGAGCATGAAATTGAAAAGGAATTTGTTAGATATGTTCGTTGAAGTGTTTTCTATGAGATTTGAGTGGATGATGAAAGAAAAGAGTCGAGATTGAGTATTACGAGTATTTTGATGTATTTGAATGTTTTTAAGTGCTTTAAGTGCTTAAAATGAGTTTTGATGTGTTTGCTTTGTATAAATGTTGAGTTGAGCATGTTTGCTTGTGTGTATGTTTCGGAGTCGTTTTTCATGACACACTGACCTACTGTTTTCGAGGGGTTCTTGATACCCAAACGCCCTGAAACTTTTATGGTAGGTATATTTGAGAGTCTTGAGCACACCGGTAAAATTTCAAGTCATTTGGACTTCGTTTGCTATTTTTATAAAATGTAAAACTAAAACTGCTACATTCTGCCGAATTGTTCGGTGAGTAGCCAATAGAGTCGTCGTTTCCAGTAGCTTTCCTTAGCATTCTGGAACCCAAATTTTTATGGTTGAGACCTGAGTGTCCTAGCTAAGTACCCACAAAATTTCAGACCGTTTTGACAACGTTTACTATTTTTCAAAAATCAAAATTTTCGGTTGCTAAAAACTGCCGAATATGGTAGACTGTAGTAAAACAGTCATATCGCCTAAAATACTTGGAGTTTTTGATCCTACTTTTTTTTAAATGAAACTAGACTCGAAGAGGTTTCTTTTGGTATGAGTTACGACCCCAGGAGAGTTCTGTACAGAGTCTGGTGAGGTTTTAAAGTTGAGTCAGTGCAGAGTAAAGCTTGTTTTCGACTTGTCTATGTGTGTTTTTAATATGCTTAAGTGCTTATACTTGTTTATGTGCTTGTTTGCTATGAGTTTGAGTCGAGTTGAGAGTTAAGTCGAAAATTGGACGTGTGAATCCTTAGAAGCCAAGTATACCTAGGGATTGAGTTTTAACGGGTAAATAGATGTTGAGTGAGAAGTTAGAGTAAAAAAGAGATTGGATTTAGAATTTGAGTTTCTGACTAAGGTTTGTTTTATCACATGAACCTTCAATGACGATGACGATGTGATGATGACATATGAAGGCCCGAGCGAGACGAAGAAGTAAGTTGCCTGATTTCTTTCCAGAATAAGCAAAGGACTTCAGGTGGGCAATATTTTGAGTATACAAATATTATCCGAGCTTTCTAAAATGATTTAATGATATAATGATGTTATGAGATTAACAAATGTTTTGAGATAAATGATATTTGAGAACTGTTTGACTTGCCAATTTTTGATGTTGAGCTTGTGTGTTACCCTCTACTGATGAGACGAATTCGGTCCTGCCACAAGCGGGATTTTGTGCACAGAGGTGACTGTGAGCCGTCTTCGGGTCGGCCGGTCACGGTACTTGAGAGGGAGGCCTACTTCTCAGTACCTTAATTATGATGATGAGTTGTAGATGCGGTACATACATGACGTATACTTTGTCTGCAGACACTTATTTATGATGTTAATTATGAAAACTGCATGCACAGATTCTTTTAATACTAATTTATTTCTGTGTGTTGCTGAGATGTGGCAAGCTTCAAACCTATAGCTCTACGAGCACCTTTCTTGTTTTTCGGCATTTGCCCACTGAGTATTATGTACTCATGCCCTGCATGTATTTCTAAATGTGCAGGCTAAGCTGGGAGTGAGATTGGACTGGTGCTGATGGGGGAGAGTTTCAAATGATGTAAATTAAATTACTATTTTGCCTCTATGATAATAGAGTCTTGATGTTTGAATTACTTAGTTTCTTTTGAGATCAAGCAATACACTCACGGTTATGTGTCTTCATACATATAATCGGTTCGCCTTTTGCTGCGATACTCTGCAAATTATGCTTCCTTATGAAAAATGAACTATACGCGTTTTGTTTTTGTTCGTGAAATTCCTAATAATTAAAAAGTTATGACAATGTTGACGATTTTACCCTTGGGCTAATTTTATGAAGTTTTTCCTTAGCATGCTTTTACGTGAGCTTCCGCATGACGTTCACCTAGTTCTTCTTATCTTTTATTCTTTAAAAATAGTCGTATCGATACTCGTACCCCACTATTACTAGTGTCGGGTTTTCGGGCTGCGACAGGGTGGTATCAGAGCAGGTCATCTGCTCTGAGTCTATTGCTTGACTAAGTTGAACCCTTGATTGCTTCTACTCTTTTAAAATTGAGTACTAGTCTACTTTGAATTCTTAGACTAATTTGAGAAAGTTAGTTTGAAACGAAACCCCAGCACCCCATCTCCTCCGGCTTAAACGAGGTACGAAGTTGATGTTGTTTCTTGTCGCTTTCTTGATTGAAAGTTGAGTTTGTTTCACTAATGAGTTATGAATTGTTTTGATGACGGAATTGTTTGAGAGGATGGAATCTGATATGAGGCAGTTGATGTGGAATATGAGGAGAAATGTTGAGGCTAGTATAGCTGATGCCCCACCATATCCAACGAGGACGAGTATGTTGTTGATTGAGATGTACCAAGTAAGTTTCGTATCCATTTTCTAATGAACGTGATATTTTACAGGATGCAGAGTCAAGAGGAGGCATCGATACAGAGACGATACAGCGAGGCGATGCGCCGATGGTTCAGGACTACTGGACTGCGAGAGGGCGATACTCTTGGGGAGTTTCTAGCGTACTACCACCGACGCTGGTTGGAGGCTAGTGCCCATGGGATAGACGAGGCTGAGGCTATTACTCACCTGATTCCACAGTTGCCACTCGGATGGCAAGACTGGGCGGCTTCGCTGGTGCCGCAGTATATCAGGAGGACTGAGTTTGGGCGGTTAGTGAGCGCCGATTTCCGTGGTTTCATCGCGACGTTGAGCCACCGCTATTTTGCTTTTGACGAGCCACCTCCACCGCCGTATGGACAGTTAGAGGGACCAGCCCAGGGAAGGGAGCTACTTGTTGTGCCCCCACTTCCCGAGGAGCAGTTTCCGATTGCACCTCCACCCCCAGTTGATCCGATGCCAGTTCTATCTGAGCCTCTTGTTTCCGAGCCGACTATCTTTGAGACATATTCTCCAGTGGTAGAGCATGACCCGTTTGCGTTTCTATCACTCATTCCTTTTTCCAGTGCCGAGTTACCGCCTTGGGATTGGACACCGGCGACGGCATCTTCGCCACTGCCACCGGTTGAGTTGGCACAGCCGATTGTTTCCACCGAGCCTGAGATGCAGTATGTCCCCTTCGATCCATATCCGAGGGTTGCCCCGCTACCTGAGCCTGGCACTTTGGCCTTTCAGACATATATGCATTCGATTTTATACCCACCGTCCCGAGACGCCCAGGAGGGAAGTTCTCGGCCCATACTCCTTGACAGTGATGAGGAGGACCCAGATGAGGAGACTCCAGAGATGACGGTCGGATACGGACGGACTCAGCCGTTGCAGCGTCACACTACAGCCGACGGAGTTGAGACATGGGTACCTGTTCCCGAGGTGCCGGTTTTTGGACCGATGATGGACACGGACGTTGAGGATGAGCCGAGTGATGACAGCGTCTATCGACTGATTAACGAGTACGGGAGTCAGGAGGCAGAGCAGGACGAGGAGACGGAGCCGAGTGAGGACATGGATTATGACGAGGCGACGAGCAGGATTGCAGGAGATGACGACTGGTGATCGTGTATTTAGTAGACGCGCATATATGTATAGATGCATAGTTGATATATATATATATGTAGAGAGGCATAGTATAGTGTGTATATGTAGATAGCATATATCTATAGGTGCTTAGTACCTATGATGCTTGTATAGCTAGAGCATCATTTTAGTATTAGGACCGTTGTATATAGGATCCTACTTTTGTAAAAGCCCTTGAGGAAGAGGCAATTTTCCCTATATATATATACTGAGATGTTGATGATTAGTGAGTTTTACCTTCCTTATCAGAGTTTTGAGAATGATGATGATGCTGATGCATAGTGATAAACGAGAAATAGAGGTTGATGAGAATAATGATCGATGATAGACGAGAAATTGAGTAGACGAAAATTTTTGAGAGTTTTGAGTTTTTCAAAAGAGATATAGAAGCGAAGTGAGAAAAACAGAAATCGCTTGTTTGTTTTTTTTATGACAAACGGCTAGTTTCGAAGCCGATAGTTATATGTTTCTTTTTTCCTTTATAGTATGCCTCCGAGAAGAAGGGGGAACAGAAGGAACATAGATCGAGAAGAAGAGGAGGAAGAGGAGCAGAGAGATCCCACGCCACCACCTCCCCCACAACAAGAAAGGAGGGTAGAGGAACTTTTTCTGCGACAAAATCCACCAACATTCAATGGATCAGGAGATCCCGCTGAAACCGAGGAGTGGATTCGAAGTATGGAGAGAATTTTTAGATTCCTTCGATGTAATGACGCTGAGCGACTCATGTGTATGTCGTATCAACTTAAGGGATCCGCAGATTTCTGGTGGGAAGCGAAGCAGAAGATGATGAACGAGGAGCAGATAGCAGCTCTTACCTGGGAGCAGTTCAAAGAAGCTCTTTGTGAGAAATACATACCCCGAAGCTATCGAAAGAAGAAAGAGATGGAGTTTGTAAATTTGAAGCAAGGGAGTAAGACGGTAGCTGAGTATGACCGACAGTTTTGCGATTTGGCTCGATATGCTCCATATCGAGTAGATACAGATGAAAAGATGTCAGAACTATTTTGCTCCGGATTAAAGCAAGAGATACGAGTCGTTTTAGCGAGTCAGAGTGCGCTAACTTACGCTGAGGCTTTAAGCCGAGCGCTAGACATGGAACTGGCAATGCAGCCAGAGAGACCGAGTCAAGGCTCGATTCCGCAATCAAACCCGAATGTTCAATCAGGAAATCATCCTTTTTCTGGACAAAGCCAAAAGGGCAAGAGAAAATGGGACGACCGAAATCAAGGTCCCAAGAAGCCGTGGCAGAGTCAGAATGTGCCATCGCAATTTCAGAACAGAGATAAACGACCTTATGTTGGCCCAGCTGCCCCAGCAGCAGTTTTTCAAGGACCGCGAGGATTACCGCCTTGCCCGAAGTGCAATAAACTCCATTTGGGAGAGTGTAAAATGGGACAGAATGCCTGTTACACCTGCGGAAAAGTTGGACACTACTCGAACCAGTGTCCGAATCGTCAGCCAAGTGGGAGCGGAGGACGATCGAACCAATTCCGGCCACGACTCAAAGCAATGGATGGAATCTTACCGCTACCTCCGCCACAACGACAACAGCAAGCCTATCGACCGCGTCAGTCAAAAAGGCAACCACCAGCCCCGCAGGCAAATCAACAGCATCACCAGAGGGTGTTTGCACTGGATCAGAAGGCACCAGAGAAGAATCAAAGAAATTTGACAGGTATAGGCGAGTTGAAAGGAGTGCCTATCGTAGTTTTGTTTGATACTGGAGCTTCGCATTCTTTTATCTCACATACTTGTGTCGATACCTTAGAATTGAAAGTAGAGCCTGCCCCACAATCTCTAAGAGTAACCACACCTATAGGCAGAACTACTACGGTTTCGCACGTATGCCCTAACTTAGAATTTAAGTTAGAATTGATTAAGCTCGAGGCTAGAAACCTGAGATTGATGCCTATGTGGCACTTGGATATAATTTTGGGAATGGATTGGTTAGAGGAGAATCATGCAAAGATACAATGCAAGGAGAGACGGATATCTTTTCAGCCACCTGGCCAAGAACCTACTTCCTTCATTGGCATTGAGGGAAAATGGAAGAAGACGCCGATCATCTCGACATTGCAAGCAAGAAAGCTCTTGCGAAGAAAGGATACAACCGCGTACGTTGTATATCTGAACCAGAGAGACGAGTCCAAGGCAAACGTTGATGACGTGCCGATCGTGCGAGAGTTCAAAAACGTTTTTCCTGAGACTTTACCAGGATTACCCCCAGACCGACAACTCGAGTTTACGATCGACTTAGAGCCTGGTGCAGCACCGACGTCGAAAGCACCATACAGAATGGCCCCTGCTGAGTTGCAAGAGTTGAAGCTGCAACTTCAAGAACTTTTAGATATGGGCTTCATTCGACCTAGTGTTTCCCCGTGGGGAGCACCAGTTCTTTTTGTCAAAAAGAAGGATGGAAGTTTGAGGTTGTGTATCGATTATCGAGAGCTGAACAAAGTGACGTTGAAGAATAAGTATCCGTTACCTCGAATCGATGATCTGTTCGATCAACTACAGGGAGCGACCACCTTTTCAAAGATTGACTTGAGAACGGGATACCATCAGCTGAAAATACGATCGGAAGACGTTCCGAAGACGGCATTTCGTACAAGATACGGACACTATGAGTTTATAGTTATGCCTTTCGGTTTGACGAATGCTCCGGCAGTATTCATGGATCTCATGAATCGCGTTTTTCACGAATACTTAGACAAGTTTGTGTTAGTCTTCATAGACGATATCCTGATTTACTCGAAGAGTAAACGAGAACACGAAAAGCATTTGAGGATCGTGTTGGAAAGTTTACGAGCGGAAAAGCTGTATGCGAAGTTTAGCAAATGCGAGTTTTGGCCTAAAGAAATTAATTTTCTTGGCCATATCGTTTCCGCGAGAGGAATTGAGGTAGACCCAGCGAAAGTTCAAGCGGTACAGGAATGGAGATCGCCAACCACACCGCACGAGATACGCAGTT
Source organism: Salvia miltiorrhiza (assembly GCF_028751815.1). Classification (NCBI taxonomy): domain Eukaryota; kingdom Viridiplantae; phylum Streptophyta; class Magnoliopsida; order Lamiales; family Lamiaceae; genus Salvia; species Salvia miltiorrhiza. Next base: position 18,442,541 of record NC_080388.1, on the reverse strand, counting down.
TTCTGGGATTAGCAGGATATTACCGACATTTTATAGAGGGCTTTTCAAAAATCGCTAAGCCATTAACGCACCTGCTAAAGAAAGAAGTCAAATTCGTCTGGACGGACGAATGCGAGCGAAATTTTCAAGAGCTGAAGAAGAGGCTCACTATTGCCCCAGTTTTAGCTGTTCCGAAAGCAGACAAAGAGTATGCAGTGTACACTGATGCATCGAAGCATGGTCTAGGTTGTGTACTGATGCAAGAAGGAAAAGTTATAGCGTATGCTTCACGACAACTGCGACCGCACGAGGTGAATTATCCGACGCATGATTTAGAATTAGCAGCCGTAGTGCATGCTTTGAAGATCTGGAGACACCATCTCTATGGATCACGGTGTGAGATATACACTGATCATAAAAGTCTCAAATATTTCTTTGAGCAAAAAGATCTGAACATGCGACAACGAAGATGGTTAGAGTTGGTGAAGGACTACGATTGCGGGATAAATTATCATCCCGGAAAAGCTAACGTTGTAGCTGACGCTTTGAGCAGAAAGAATCAGGGAGAGTTAGGATTTCTCCTTACTCGAGAAGAGAACCTGATCAAGGAATTCAAGAAGATGAATTTGGAGGTAGTAATACCACCACAAACGACAGGAATAGTAATTTCTGCACTGAGCATTACACCTGACTTACGAACGAGAATAGTCACAGCTCAGAGAGAGGATGAGAAGATGGAAAAGTTACGAATGAAGATTCGAACTGAAAAAGTGGAGAATTATCAAGAGGCGGCAGATAATGCCATTTTGTTTGAGGGAAGACTGTGTGTGCCCGATAAAAAGGAGCTGAAGAATGAAATCATGAGTGAAGCTCATGACACCCCTTATACCGCACACCCAGGAAGTACGAAGATGTACCAAGACTTGAGAACGAAGTTTTGGTGGGAAGGAATGAAGCGAGAGATAGCGTCTTTCGTTGAAAGATGTCTAGCCTGTCAGCAAGTGAAAGCGTTACACCAACGACCCTATGGCAAGTTACAGCCATTGGAAATTCCAGAGTGGAAATGGAGTGATATAGCCATGGACTTTGTGACAGGACTGCCAAAGTCAAAAAGAGGAAATACCGCTATTTGGGTAATCATCGATCGATTGACGAAGAGTGCACATTTTGTACCGATTCAGATTACTTATGGATCTGACAAGTTAGCTCAGATTTATATCCGAGAGATAGTGCGATTGCATGGAGTACCGATGACGATCACATCAGATCGAGACTCGAAGTTTACTTCACGATTTTGGATGAGCATGCAAAAAGAGTTGGGTACTAAATTGAATTTTAGTACAGCGTTTCATCCGCAAACAGATGGACAGTCCGAGAGGACTATACAGGTTTTGGAGGACATGATCCGAACTGTAGTGCTTGATAGAGGAAGCCAATGGGAGCAAGTATTACCCCTGATTGAGTTTGCTTACAATAATAGTTTTCAGTCAACTATCAACATGGCCCCATACGAAGCCTTGTATGGAAGAAAGTGTAGATCTCCGCTTTATTGGGATGAAGTTGGAGAGAGAAAGGTACTTGGACCTGACGCGATAGAAGAGATGATCACTATTGTGAGACAGATTCGACAGAGAATAAAAGAGGCACAAGATCGTCAGAAATCTTATGCAGACACCAGAAGGACGGAGATTCATTTTGAAGAGGGAGACAAGGTTTTTCTAAAAGTTTCCCCATCTAGAGGAGTTCACCGTTTTGGAGTGAAAGGAAAACTTAAACCGAGGTATATAGGACCTTATGATGTATTAGAAAAGATAGGCCCTGTAGCCTATAAACTAGCGTTGCCTCCGAGCTTCGCGAACGTCCATGACGTTTTCCATGTTTCTCAATTGAGAAAGTACGTGTTTGATCCAAAACACGTCATTCATCAAGAAGAAGTATCCCTGGAACCAGATTTGAGCTATGAAGAGAGACCTGATGCTATTCTGGACCGGAAGATTCAACAATTGAGGAACAAGTCGATTCCTTTGGTGAAAATCCAATGGAGACATCACGGTCAAGAAGAATCAACATGGGAACTTGAAGAGAAGATGAAAGAGAAGTATCCAGAGCTTTTTCCCGAAGGTGAATAACTCAAATTTCGGGACGAAATTTTTTTTAAGGGGGGTAGGATGTAACACCCCGTACTTTTCCTATGATGTGAGATAGTGCCTTAACACTATTGAGAGAACGGAGATGTTGAGACGCGAGACTTTTTTTTTATGATTAGATAAGACAGATTGTCTTTTAAATAGAGATACGAGTGACTAAACCGAGGATAGAGTTAGAATGATGAGATTCGAGAAATGAGCTGAGATAGAGATGCTGATTGAATTGAGCTGAGATTTTAATTTTATTTTCGATTACCGGGAATAGATTTACCAGATACTGAGTTATCAGAGTTTGATTGACCTATTAAAGAGAATAGGTATAATGAGTCTGACCTAGAGTCGAGGAAGAAAGAGTGAGAACCTTGATGAAAAGAGTCGGTCCGAGAGATGTCTAGTTTGTTTGCTTTGCCGACTGCTTTGATGTGACATTATGTGAAATTACGTGACTAATCGATTATGTGATTTTCGTGATGTGTGTCACTGTGACCGAGTTATTATGATTTTTATTCGAGACCTTAGCATTTGGAATTTTGATTGAGTTTCCAAAGCAAGTATGGGTTATTTTTATCGAGAAATCGAATGATGCCGGTTTATGAAAATTTTTCCGGGCATAATATTTTTAAATTATTTTTCCTACGAAGAGGAATATTATAGTTGAGTGAGTGCACTAATAATAGTGCTATGATCATTATTTTGGTCACATGAATAATTATACTATGGTATTTTATTAATGAGTGACTTTACCATAGTTTTGTGATTTTTATTTAATCACCCTTCTCACACTTTATTTTAATCTCCCATACCATATGTTATATGTCTCAATTTTGCTAAGTATGGAATTGAGAGAGTAGAGATTGAGAGTATGAGATGAGAGAGTGTAGAGATTAGAGAGAGATTAGAGAGAGAAAGATCATTCATTAATTAGCAAATATTTCATAAGATTTGCAAATCTCCTTTAAAGATTGCAAGATCATTCTCAATCTTGCAAAGCCAAATCCCTCTCTCCCTCACTACAATTTTCGCCCAACACACACATACACTCATCTTCTTCACCTCACACTTCCACCATTTTCCACCATTAGAGCAAACCTTCGAAGCTTCCAATAATACTACCAAACACCTCACATCACTCTAAAACTTTCCATAAACACTATCTATCCTCATTTGATCAAGAGATTCCTTGAAGAAGAGCCTCAAAATTTAGAGTGAGAAAGTGTAAACTTTGGTAAGAACTTGGGTAAGTAACCATGTTTTCCCTAAAATCTTGTTTGAAAGATGTTATGTGAGTGTATTCTTGAAAGATGAGCAAGAAAATCACCCCTCCTTTCTCTTTTCCAAATTTTCGAAAAAGTGGGTCTTCACCCCTTTCAAAATTTTTCTTTTTCTTTTCTTGTTTGGGGGTGAAAAATGAGAGTTATGTGATGTATATTGATGTTTGATATATGTTGTGAAACATGTGTCATGAGATGTGAAACTTTGATGGAAGTTAGTTTACCCCAAAAATGGTAACTTTTGAGTTAATGAGTTAAATGATGAATTGATGATATAAATGAGTCTATGAGGTGTAGATGATGATGATTGATGGATTAATTTAAGTATATGATGTCAATTGGAGTTTTTGATGTGGATTAGTTTACTAAAATTAGGGATATGTGTATATATGCCCTTATTGGTGAATTGATGGTTTTGATGTGAGATTAATTGGTTAAAAATGAAAGATCTATGAGTAGATTAAAGATTTGTATGTGTTTGTAAAAATTTCAAAGAGTTAGTTTAGTAAAAATTAGGACTTTTTAGTCTATGTGTTATTTAAGTGATTTTGCTTGAGATATATGTTTTTAAGCATGATAGTAGTGTCTTTGTATATTTTTGATTAGGTCTATTGTAGGCTAAATAAAATTTTGGCTAAGTTTAGTTTGTATGAGTTTTGAGTTTTTATATGATGTGAGTTTGATGCTTTATAAAATGAGGTTTATTTGCTCTATGATCATTATGAGAATTATATCCATGTTTTGCTAAGAGTTTTATGTTGATACATGGATTTTCATGAAAATGTAATAAATATAGTTTTTATGATAAAAAGAGAGTAAATATGAGAATAATGAGTTATATGATGTAAATGATCATATTTGAGTATTTGAGAAATTTCGAGCATGAAATTGAAAATGAATTTGTTAGATATGTTCGTTGAAGTGTTTTCTATGAGATTTGAGTGGATGATGAAAGAAAAGAGTCGAGATTGAGTATTACGAGTATTTTGATGTATTTGAATGTTTTTAAGTGCTTTAAGTGCTTAAAATGAGTTTTGATGTGTTTGCTTTGTATAAATGTTGAGTTGAGCATGTTTGCTTGTGTGTATGTTTCGGAGTCGTTTTTCACGACACACTGACCTACTGTTTTCGAGGGGTTCTTGATACCTAAACGCCCTAAAACTTTTATGGTAGGTATATTTGAGAGTCTTGAGCACACCGGTAAAATTTCAAGTCATTTGGACTTCGTTTGCTATTTTTATAAAATGTAAAACTAAAACTGCTACATTCTGCCGAATTGTTCGGTGAGTAGCCAATAGAGTCGTCGTTTCCAGTAGCTTTCCTTATCATTATGGAACCCAAATTTTTATGGTTGAGACCTGAGTGTCCTAGCTAAGTACCCACAAAATTTCAGACCGTTTTGACAACGTTTACTATTTTTCAAAAATCAAACTTTTCGGTTGCTAAAAACTGCCGAATATGGTAGACTGTAGTAAAACAGTCATATCGCCTAAAATACTTGGAGTTTTTGATCCTACTTTTTTTTAAATGAAACTAGACTCGAAGAGGTTTCTTTTGGTATGAGTTACGACCCCAGGAGAGTTCTGTACAGAGTCTGGTGAGGTTTTAAAGTTGAGTCAGTGCAGAGTAAAGCTTGTTTTCGACTTGTCTATGTGTGTTTTTAATATGCTTAAGTGCTTATACTTGTTTATGTGCTTGTTTGCTATGAGTTTGAGTCGAGTTGAGAGTTAAGTCGAAAATTGGACGTGTGAATCCTTAGAAGCCAAGTATACCTAGGGATTGAGTTTTAACGGGTAAATAGATGTTGAGTGAGAAGTTAGAGTAAAAAAGAGATTGGATTTAGAATTTGAGTTTCTGACTAAGGTTTGTTTTATCACATGAACCTTCAATGACGATGACGATGTGATGATGACATATGAAGGCCCGAGCGAGACGAAGAAGTAAGTTGCCTGATTTCTTTCCAGAATAAGCAAAGGACTTCAGGTGGGCAATATTTTGAGTATACAAATATTATCCGAGCTTTCTAAAATGATTTAATGATATAATGATGTTATGAGATTAACAAATGTTTTGAGATAAATGATATTTGAGAACTGTTTGACTTGCCAAATTTTTGATGTTGAGCTTGTGTGTTACCCTCTACTGATGAGACGAATTCGGTCCTGCCACAAGCGGGATTTTGTGCACAGAGGTGACTGTGAGCCGTCTTCGGGTCGGCCGGTCACGGTACTTGAGAGGGAGGCCTACTTCTCAGTACCTTAATTATGATGATGAGTTGTAGATGCGGTACATACATGACGTATACTTTGTCTGCAGACACTTATTTATGATGTTAATTATGAAAACTGCATGCACAGATTCTTTTAATACTAATTTATTTCTGTGTGTTGCTGAGATGTGGCAAGCTTCAAACCTATAGCTCTACGAGCACCTTTCTTGTTTTTCGGCATTTGCCCACTGAGTATTATGTACTCACGCCCTGCATGTATTTCTAAATGTGCAGGCTAAGCTGGGAGTGAGATTGGACTGGTGCTGATGGGGGAGAGTTTCAAATGATGTAAATTAAATTACTATTTTGCCTCTATGATAATAGAGTCTTGATGTTTGAATTACTTAGTTTCTTTTGAGATCAAGCAATACACTCACGGTTATGTGTCTTCATACATATAATCGGTTCGCCTTTTGCTGCGATACTCTGCAAATTATGCTTCCTTATGAAAAATGAACTATACGCGTTTTGTTTTTGTTCGTGAAATTCCTAATAATTAAAAAGTTATGACAATGTTGACGATTTTACCCTTGGGCTAATTTTATGAAGTTTTTCCTTAGCATGCTTTTACGTGAGCTTCCGCATGACGTTCACCTAGTTCTTCTTATCTTTTATTCTTTAAAAATAGTCGTATCGATACTCGTACCCCACTATTACTAGTGTCGGGTTTTCGGGCTGCGACAGATTTCTGCGCCAGAGCGGAAGCCATTTCTCTGACGTTTCATTCCGCTGCTCTGGCATCCGATTCCTCTGGCTTTACGAATTCGCTGCTCTGACAGAGAAAGTATGAATACGTGCCAAGACTGAAACGACGTTTTAAATAGAGATGAGAAGCAAGTGATGGCACATTTCATAGAAGGATGTTCGATGTGTTAACACGTGTAGGCGCCACTTTGGCAGCCTCATACCATTTTACAACTGTTAGAGACTTCCACAATAGAAGTGAGACCACATACCATGAGTTATGATATCGATTAGCAAAATTGAGAGAATGAAATCCGACAGTTGAGTAATCACTGATAGATTCTTTTGACGTTAGAAACGATGTTTACGTAAGTTTTCCCTACTCGGGGAGCGTGTTGGTACGAGTTATAGAAAGACTCAAACCGAGATATATATATATATATATATATATATATATATATATATATATATATATAGGACCTTACGATGTATTAGAAGGAGTAGGCCAAGTAGCCTATAATTAGCGTTGCTTCCGAGCTTCGCGAACGTTCAAGACGTTTTCCCATGTTTCTCAACTGAGAAAGTAGGTGTTTGTTTCAAAACACGTCGCCCAGGAAGAAGAGTCCCTGGAACCAGTTTTGAGCTACGAAGAGAGAGACCTGATGCTATACTGGACCAGAGGATCCAACAATTGAGGAGCAAGTCAATTCCTTTGATGAAAATCCAATGGAGACATCACGGTCAAGGAGAGTCAACATGGGAACGTGAAGAAAAGATGATTGTAAACAGATGTTTAAAGCAACAGTTACAAAATAGCCAATCTCCAATAACCTCGAATGGCTACGGAGCACAAAATTCTAGATGACTAAAAAGCGAAGAAATTGATAGTCACATTTGATGGACTACTTGGAATTAGCGGGAATGTATTCCCCCAGAGCTTGAAGAGAAGATGAAAGAGAAGTACCCAGAGCTTTATCCCGGAGATGAATAACTCAAATTTCGGGACGAAATTTCTTTTAAGGGGGGTAGGATGTAACACCCCGTACCTTTCCTTATGATAAGAGATAGTGTTTTTAACACTACTGAGAATACTGAGATGTCGAGATGTGAAGATTATGAGTTATGAGTGGACAAACTCATGATGGAGTTAGAATGATGAGATTTGAGAAACGAGTTGAGTTAGAGATGTTGATAGAATTGAGAGTGATGTGCGAGTTGAGATGGAGATGGTAAATTGATTTTGATGTTGAGATGAAAGACGAGAGATAGAGTCGAGGTAGTGATTGTGAATCACTATAAAGAGGATTAAGTTAGAGTGATGATGAGTGATGATCCGTTTTAATGTGATAACGGTGTGAGTTATTTAATTGACGTTATGTGATTTACCTGATATGTGCGCACTAATATTATTTTGAGTCAGTCTGATTCTCGAAAATTAGCGTACATGATTTATTTTCCACCACACGTTCCTCCTACACTCACACCCATTATTTTAATCCCTTCTCACATGTGGGTAATTAGCCGATTTAGGCTTGCTGCTAAGGGAGGAGACAAAGAACTATTGAGCATTTAATGCTTCTTATCTTAAGGAATAAGAATCTTGCTAAAACCGAAGAGCTTCTCTCTCTTTCCGTCATTCTCATCATTTTCGGCTCTTCACCTTCTTCTCTCTCCCTTACGCCATTTCTTCTCTTCTCCATGAGAGACCAAGCTCGAGTTTACACAGACGTGACCATAGTGAAATCCTCCACTAAATCTAGTCCATAAACACTTACTACTCATGAATTGATGATATTTATGAGTTTATCAAATATTGAGATAAATGATGTTTGAGAATTGTTTGACTTGCCAAATTTTTGATGTTAAGCTTGTATGTTACCCTCTACTGATGAAACGAATTCGGATCCTGCCACAAGCGGGGTTGTGTACACAAAGGTGACTGTGAGCCGTCTTCGGGTCGGCCAGTCACGGTACTTGAGAGGGAGGCCTACTTCTCAGTACCGATAATAATGAAGTTGTAGATGTGGTACATGCATGATGAATATTTTGATAGCGCTATCGTTTACTTATGGTTATGATTATGAAAACTGCATGCACAGATTTCTTTGATGCTGACTTATTTCTGTGCATTGCTGAAGTTATGGCAAGTTTTCAAACATATAGCTCTAAGAGCACCTTTGATGTTTTCCCGGCGTTTGCCCACTGAGTATTATTACTCACGCCCTGCATATATTTCTAAATGTGCAGGTTAAGCTTTGGAGCGAGATTGGACTGGTGCTGGTGGGGATGGTTTCACCGATGAAGTTTTCCTTGCTGTTTTCCTTTGATGTTAGAGTCTTAAAGATGATGTATTTCGTATTCCTTCTAATGTTGATCAAACCTTAGTGAATTGATGCATTATTCCTTTCTAATCAAGCAATATACTCGCAATTATATGTCTTCATACATATAATTGTTACACCTTTTGCTGTGTTACTCTTGATGTTAGGCTTCCTTATGGAAAATAAGGGATACCTACTTTGCTTTTCTTCTTGAAATTCCTGATATTCAAGAAGTTATACTGATGTTGATATATACACCCTTGAGTCAAATTATGAGTCTTTGCCTTGGCATGTTTTGATGTAAGCTTCCGCGCCGATGTTCAATTTAAGTCTTATGGTTCTTTATTCATTTATTTTAGTCGTATCGATACTCATACCCCGCTATTACTAGCGTTGGGATTTTGGGCTGCGACAGAGTGGTATCAGAGCAGGTCGTCTGCTCTGAGTTAATTGCTTGATTGAGTACTAGTCTAATTTGAGTTCTTAGACTAGTTTGAGAGAGTCCTTTTTGAAACGAAACCCCAGCACCCCATCTCCTCCGGATTAACGAGGTAAGAAGTTGATGTTGTTCTTATTGCTTTTCTGATGAAAGTTGAGTTTGATGCACTAATGAGTTATGTATTGTTTTGATGACGAAATCGTTTGAGATTATGAATTCTGATGTGAGGAAGTTGATGAAGAAGATGAGGAGAGATGTTGAGGCTAGTGTGGCCAATGCCCCACCATACCAAATGAGGATGAGATGTCGAGTTATATTGAGATAGCGATGCAGTGATGGTTCAGGGAGTATATCCCGAACGAGGATGACACCTTGGGTGAACTTATGACACGAATGTCGAGGATGAGTCGAGCGATGATAATGTGTATCGGATCATAGACGAGTATGAGGAGGAAGAGACGAATCCGAGTGAGGATGCACCGACTGATGATGCTGGGAGTAGGATATCAGATGATGGCGATGACGAAGACGAGATGGGAGAGTGATAGATGACGACTGAGACTATCTAGAGATGTATAGATATATCTATAGTGATGCTTAGCTAATGTACATAGCTAGAAGTATAGTATAGAACATAAATGACGTTTAGTCCCTATGATACTTGCGTAGCGAGAGCATTATTATAGTATGGGGCGTCATGCACTAGGAACCTTCGTTTCTGTGTAAGACTTCAATAGAGAGGCAATTTCCCCTACTACATAGAGATGACGTTGATGACTAGAGAGCTTGATGTCACATTAGAATTTTTGAGATTGATGCTTAGATGCATGATGTTAGATGAACGATGGAGATGACGAGAACTGAGATGAGAATTCTATATGATATATATAGAACCTGAGTTGAGACGTATATTTGAGATGAGAAAAAAAAATAGAATTTGTAATTTTGAGATTCACTTATGAGCTTTAGAAGCGATGTGAGAAAAAGAGAATTGTATTTTGTTTTAACGAACTGCTAGTTTCGAAGTCGATAGTTTTATAATTGTTTTTCCCTCTATGGTTTACCTCCGAGAAGAAGAAGGAACGGAAGGGATATAAACCGAGAAGGAGATGAAGAAGAGAAACAGAAAGAGAGATAGTAGAGATAATGCGATAAGAGTTAGAGTTTTCGTCGCGACTTATAGACACGACCCTAATAGGGCGAACGTATTGTGGAGACCTCATGGGATGCATAGATACTGTAGACCAATTGTACTTCGTGATAGAGGTACTTTCACCGGGACCGCGTTTATCATCGCTAGAGTAATCATGAGAGTAGACTCATTGAGTCCCTATCCCGCTTGGTCGTTTTGAGATTTTTCTGCATCCAATTGAACTCCTACATGAGATGAACTATTTGCTATTGAGCAGATCCACTGTGTTCGAGCCTAAACCGTTTGTGTTGGAAATCTTTACCCCTTGTTTTAACAGTGGACAATTTATTCATTTTTCCACTTAGTGGATTGCTTCTACTTCCAGTATTGGTTTACCCCCATCATATTACATCTCAGTTTTTATCTGAGTTCTGTTCTAACTTTTGATCTTCCTTTGATTATAACTTCTTCATTATCCTTGAGATAGCACTGGCTATTATGGAATCATTCCATTACTTGAGCTCGTCTTGTTAAGATCAGACATTTTTATTCATCACATCCTAGTCCCTACCACATCCGACAAGAGTTAGGAATGTCTAGGTAACTAGGATGGCATAATAAGAAGAGTGTTTGGAAGAAAACACGATTTATGGGAGCAGTCGTAGAATGTTATTACGGGACGAGCACAATTATTAGATTATGGATTTTCTTATATTAGCCAAGTACGTAGAAAGCTAATCATTTCGAGGATTAGAAGAAGTGATTCTAAGCCAGAATAGGCAATAGCAGATTCAAGGAGATCGAGATGACAGATTAGAACAGATGACGTTTTTCACGATAGCAGACTGAGATGACGACTAGTATGGGAGTAGCAACGACGAAGTATTACGGGATGTTTTATTTCCGTTATGCCCCGCTTAGGGTACAAGTTCTCGAAAGAGAAAATTTTCTTACATACCTATACGATGATGACCAGAGAGTCTCTATGCTTGAGTAGAGTTTTGAGCTGATGTTACGATGATAGACATGAAATATGTCTTTGACGTTAAGTTATGAGAATAGTATGATGTTGAGTAAAAGTCTTATGACTTGCGAATTATGAGAATTTGTTCTAAGGTTGATACATGTCCCCTTAGACTTTGCTGAGAAAGAGAAACCGATGGAAGAAAGAAGTAGAGTTGAAGATGTGAGATAAAGCAATAAAACTGTAAGCTGAATACGAACGTTAGTTTCGTGACTTGGTTCGGTATGCCACATATCGAGAAGAGATAAACGAGAAGATGTCAGAATCATTTCGATTAGATTTGAGATAAGAGGTACGAGACGATGTAACGAGTCAAAGGGAGGTTAAGAGTACTGATGCATTGAATAGAGCATTTGGTATAGATTTGGCAATGTAGCCAGAGAATGCGAGTTAAACTTCAGCACCCCGAAGGGGTTAAGAGCGCTCGAATGTGCAATCTATCTTTTTCTGGACGAGGGCAAGAAGGAAAGAGAAATGAGACGACCGAAGTCAAGGCCCTAAGAAGTCGTGGCAGAGTCAGAATGTGCCACCGCCATGTCAGAACTGAGATAAACGGCCTTATGTTGGCCCAACTGCCCCAGAAGCAGTAGATCTTCAAGAACCGCGAGGGATGTTGCCTTGTCGAAGAGAAATAAATTACATTTGAGATAATGCAAAATGAGACAGAATAGCGGTTACACCTGCGGAAGGGTCGAGCACTACTCAACTAGTGTTCGAATCGGCAGCAAAGTGGAAGTGGAGGACAGCCGAGTCAGTTCGGCCGCAACTCAAAAGCAATGGAGAGAATCCTAGCGCTACTTCCACCACAGCGGCAACAGCCAGCCTTTCGACCGCGTCAATCAAGAGGGCGACCACCGGCCCCGTAGGCGAATCGACCTCATCTCCCGAGACTGTTCGCGTGTGAATAAAAAGCACCAGACAAGAATAGAAGAATTTTGTCAGAAATAGACGAATTGAAAGATGTACCCATAGTATTTTGTTCGACATCGAACGAAGAGCCTGTTCCACAACCTCTAAAGAGTAATCACACTCATAGGCTAAACCACTACGGTTTCATCCGTGTGCCCTGACTCAGAATTCGAGTGAGATCGATTAAGCTCGAGGCGAGAAACCTGAGATTGATGCCTATATGGCACTTGGATATAACTTCTAGAATGTACTGGTTAGAGGAAAACCATGTGACGATACAAGACAAGGAGAGACGAATAACGTTTCAATTTCCAGGCCAAGAGCCTACCTCGGTTATGGGTATTGATAAAAGATGGAAGAAGACGCTGATCATCTCGGCACTGCGAGCAAGAAAGTCCTTGCGGAGAAATGATACAACCGCGTATGTTGTATATCTGAGCAAGACATAGAGACGAATCCAAAGAAAAACGCTGATGATGGCCGTCGTGCGAGAGTATAAAGATGTTTTCCCTAAGACTTTATCGGGATTACCCCCAGACCGACAGTTTGGGTTATGATTTATTTGGAGCCTGGCGTGTCACCGACGTCGAAAGAGCCATACAGAATGGCCCCCACCGAGTTGCAAGAGTTGAAGCTGCAACTACAAGAACATCTCGATATGAGTTTCAATCGACTTAATGTTTCACCGTGGGAAACACCAAATTCGTTTGTTAGAGAGAAGGATGGAAGCTTGAGGTTGTGTATCGAGTATCGAGAATTGAATAAAGTGACGATAAAGAATGAGTATCCGTTACCCCGGATCGATGATCTGTTCGATCAACTGCAAACAGCGAGCACTTTTTCGAAGTTTGAATTGAGAACGAGATACCACCAGCAGAAGATACGATCGGAAAATATTTCCGAAGACGGCATTTCGTACGAGATATAGATACCATGAGTTTATAATGATGTCTTTTAGTTTGAACGAATGACCCGACCGTATTCATGGATCTCATGAATCGCGTTTTTCACGAATACTTAGACAAGTTCGTGTTAGTCTCCATAGACGATATCCTGATTTACTTGAAGAGTAAACGAGAACACGAAGAGCGGTTGAGGATCGCGTTAGAGAGATTGTGAATTGAGAAGTTAAATGCGAGTCTTGGACTTGAAGAGGTCAAGTTTGGTTGGCCGAACGATTGTGAACAAAGTTTTCAAGAGCTAAAGAAGAGACTTAGTATGCAATTTACATTGATGCATCGAAGGATGGTCTAAGATGTGTGCTGATGCAAGGGAGAAAAGATATCTTATCTTTCGATAGTTATAGCCGAGCTCTGCTCTGGAAGCAGAACTGAAGTTGAACTCTGCTCTGCTCTGACGACAGAGCTGAAAGCATTCCTCTGCACTAGCGCCGATTTCTCTGCCCTCGTGCGGAACTAATGTTAGAAATAAAGGAGTTAAAGCAAGTGGAGACCACGCGAGATGAAGTATCTAACGCAAGATTTAGATTTAGCAGCCGTAGTGCATGCTTTGAAGACATGGAGACACCATCTTTATGGAGTACAATGTGAGATGTACACCAATCGTAAGAGTCTCAAATTTTTCTTTGAGCAACGAAGGAGACGATCAGAGTCAGTGAAGGACTACGAGCATGATTCATGAGTGTATAGAAGGTTGATGATGATTTAAGTGAGATGAGTTACCCAAGATTTTGGGAAAAATCTTGAAGTTCATAAGTCGATTTGATGATTTAAACGTATATGAGTTCTTGAGCATGCTATGATATTAAATGCTAGTTTGGATTGATGATTAGAAGTGTTGAAATGAGTTCTGTTTGTTTTGCCGAGTGCTGCTGAGTTTTAGCTCTGCTCTGGCAGAGAATTAGGGATTCCGCTGACAAAGTGATTCCGCGGACGAAGTGATCCCTCTGACGTTGTAACTGACGCGTTAAGGAGAGAGAATCAGGGAAAGTTAAGATTTTTCCTTACTCAAGAAGTGAACTAAGGAATTCGAGAAGATGAATTTGAAGGTAATAATACACCCCCGCAAAGTACTGAGCATTACACCAGACTCACGACCAAGGAGCTCCGCTCTACCAATAGAGCCTATGTGATGAGCGGTCTTTGTTTTAGACAGAGTTGACGCCGATTCCTCTGCTCTGATAGAGAAATCTCGATTCCTCTGCTCTGGCAGAGAAGGATGAGAAGATGAGAAGGTGGAAAGATTTCGAATAAAGTTTCGAACCGAGAGAGAGTAGAGAATTATTAAGAGGCGGCATATAATGCCATTTTGTTTAAGAAAAGAGACTGAGCGTGCCTGATAAAGAAGAGCTGAAGAATGGAATCACGAGTGAATCCATACCTTTATGAGTTATAGTAGTGTCGAGACACTGCAGAGAGTACTATGGTACTGAGATATGAGATTTTTATTAAAATGAGATGGAGTTATGATGATAAATAGAGATATCGAGCATTAGAGTTACACTTTTGATGAGACTAGAGCGCTGAGATATAAACATAAGGATAGGACGAGATAAGATTTCTGCGCCAGAGCGGAAGCCATTTCTCTGACGTTTCATTCCGCTGCTCTGGCATCCGATTCCTCTGGCTTTACGAATTCGCTGCTCTGACAGAGAAAGTATGAATACGTGCCAAGACTGAAACGACGTTTTAAATAGAGATGAGAAGCAAGTGATGGCACATTTCATAGAAGGATGTTCGATGTGTTAACACGTGTAGGCGCCACTTTGGCAGCCTCATACCATTTTACAACTGTTAGAGACTTCCACAATAGAAGTGAGACCACATACCATGAGTTATGATATCGATTAGCAAAATTGAGAGAAGGAAATCCGACAGTTGAGTAATCACTGATAGATTCTTTTGACGTTAGAAACGATGTTTACGTAAGTTTTCCCTACTCGGGGAGCGTGTTGGTACGAGTTATAGAAAGACTCAAATCGAGATATATATATATATATATATATATATATATATATATATATATATATATAGGACCTTACGATGTATTAGAAGGAGTAGGCCAAGTAGCCTATAATTAGCGTTGCCTCCGAGCTTCGCGAACGTTCAAGACGTTTTCCCATGTTTCTCAACTGAGAAAGTAGGTGTTTGTTTCAAAACACGTCGCCCAGGAAGAAGAGTCCCTGGAACCAGTTTTGAGCTACGAAGAGAGAGACCTGATGCTATACTGGACCAGAGGATCCAACAATTGAGGAGCAAGTCAATTCCTTTGATGAAAATCCAATGGAGACATCACGGTCAAGGAGAGTCAACATGGGAACGTGAAGAAAAGATGATTGTAAACAGATGTTTAAAGCAACAGTTACAAAATAGCCAATCTCCAATAACCTCGAATGGCTACGGAGCACAAAATTCTAGATGACTAAAAAGCGAAGAAATTGATAGTCACATTTGATGGACTACTTGGAATTAGCGGGAATGTATTCCCCCAGAGCTTGAAGAGAAGATGAAAGAGAAGTACCCAGAGCTTTATCCCGGAGATGAATAACTCAAATTTCGGGACGAAATTTCTTTTAAGGGGGTAGGATGTAACACCCCGTACCATTCCTTATGATAAGAGATAGTGTTTTTAACACTACTGAGAATACTGAGATGTCGAGATGTGAAGATTATGAGTTATGAGTGGACAAACTCATGATGGAGTTAGAATGATGAGATTTGAGAAACGAGTTAAGTTAGAGATGTTGATAGAATTGAGAGTGATGTGCGAGTTGAGATGGAGATGGTAAATTGATTTTGATGTTGAGATGAAAGACGAGAGATAGAGTCGAGGTAGTGATTGTGAATCACTATAAAGAGGATTAAGTTAGAGTGATGATGAGTGATGATCCGTTTTAATGTGATAACGGTGTGAGTTATTTAATTGACGTTATGTGATTTACCTGATATGTGCGCACTAATATTATTTTGAGTCAGTCTGATTCTCGAAAATTAGCGTACATGATTTATTTTCCACCACACGTTCCTCTTACACTCACACCCATTATTTTAATCCCTTCTCACATGTGGGTAATTAGCCGATTTAGGCTTGCTGCTAAGGGAGGAGACAAAGAACTATTGAGCATTTAATGCTTCTTATCTTAAGGAATAAGAATCTTGCTAAAACCGAAGAGCTTCTCTCTCTTTCCGTCATTCTCATCATTTTCGGCTCTTCACCTTCTTCTCTCTCCCTTACGCCATTTCTTCTCTTCTCCATGAGAGACCAAGCTCGAGTTTACACAGACGTAACCATAGTGAAATCCTCCACTAAATCTAGTCCATAAACACTTACTACTCATGAATCAAGAAGTTTAGTGGAGTTTGATGCTTGAAGAATAGAGACCGAAGCTTTCCTTTTCTTGAAACTACCTGAGTAAGTGTTTGAATCCTTTGGGATCTAGACTTTTTATGTGAGATATGTGTTTAGAAGGATGACTGAAGCATGAGAAACTCCCCCTTCACTTTTTTTCGTCATTTTCGAAAATTAGGGTTCATGCCCTTTAAAAATCTTTCTGATTCTTTTCTAAAAATGGGGTGAGAAATGAGTTATATGTGATGAGATGTATGTTATACGTGATGATTTGAAGTGATTAAGAGGTGTTTTTCAAAACTGAGTCTTGAGCATGAGTTTTTACAAAATTTGGTTTGATATAAGAAATAAGGGAAAAATCTGTAAGTTATGTCTTGAATGATGTTTTGACAATGAGCATGAATAGATGAAAGGATTAACGTGATGTTTGATGATTTCTGGGTATGAAGAGTCGATGAAGTTTAGAGTTACTCTTGTTCGCTTTGTTCTGCCTTGAGTCTCGTTCTGCTCTACCAAGTTGTGATCCCGCTGGCATGCCAGAGAATTCTTTTCTCCGCTGCCCTGCCAGTGAGTTCATTCCTCTGGCGACAGAGAATTCGCCATTCCTCTGGCGTAGCAGAGAGTTCGTGATTTCTCTGATGTTTGATTCCTCTGACGATCGATTCCTCTGACGATCGATTCCTCTGAAATCGATTCCTCTGAATTCAATTCCTCTGATGTTTGATTCCTCTGATGTTAGATTCCTCTGATGATCGATTCCTCTGACAAAGTCGTTCCTCTGACTGATGATTTCTCTGGCGAGCATTCCTCTGCTTTGACGAATATTTCTTCTCTGCTCTGCCAAGCTAGTCTGCTCTGCTCTGCTGAGTTCTTCCACCCTGATCACCAAGCATTTCTCTGCTCTGGTCTCCGAGTCAAGCTTATACTTGCTTGTTTGCGATATGTTATGTGAAGTTGTATGCTTATGTGTTCTACATGCCTATGTGCTTGTTTGCTGAGTACGGTCCGAGTTGAGAGTTAAGTCGAGAGTAAGACGTGGGAATCCTTAGAAGTCGAGTATGCCTAGGGATTTAGTTTTACTGAGTAAATAGACGTTGAGTGAGAAGTTATCGATGAAACGAGATTGGATTTTAGTATTGAGATCTAACTGAGGTTTATTTTATCACATGAACTTTCGTGATGATGTTGATAACTCATGAAGACCCGAGCGAGACGAAGAAGTAAGTCACCTGTTCCTATCCGAGCTTAAGCAAAGGACTCCAGGTGGGCAATATTTTGAGTATACGAATATCGTATGAGCTTTCTAAAATGATGAATTGATGATATTTATGAGTTTATCAAATATTGAGATAAATGATGTTTGAGAATTGTTTGACTTGCCAAATTTTTGATGTTAAGCTTGTATGTTACCCTCTACTGATGAAACGAATTCGGATCCTGCCACAAGCGGGGTTGTGTACACAGAGGTGACTGTGAGCCGTCTTCGGGTCGGCCAGTCACGGTACTTGAGAGGGAGGCCTACTTCTCAGTACCGATAATAATGAAGTTGTAGATGTGGTACATGCATGATGAATATTTTGATAGCGCTATCGTTTACTTATGATGTTATGATTATGAAAACTGCATGCACAGATTTCTTTGATGCTGACTTATTTCTGTGCATTGCTGAAGTTATGGCAAGTTTTCAAACATATAGCTCTAAGAGCACCTTTGATGTTTTCCCGGCGTTTGCCCACTGAGTATTATTACTCACGCCCTGCATATATTTCTAAATGTGCAGGTTAAGCTTTGGAGCGAGATTGGACTGGTGCTGGTGGGGATGGTTTCACCGATGAAGTTTTCCTTGCTGTTTTCCTTTGATGTTAGAGTCTTAAAGATGATGTATTTCGTATTCCTTCTAATGTTGATCAAACCTTAGTGAATTGATGCATTATTCCTTTCTAATCAAGCAATATACTCGCAATTATATGTCTTCATACATATAATTGTTACACCTTTTGCTGTGTTACTCTTGATGTTAGGCTTCCTTATGGAAAATAAGGGATACCTACTTTGCTTTTCTTCTTGAAATTCCTGATATTCAAGAAGTTATACTGATGTTGATATATACACCCTTGAGTCAAATTATGAGTCTTTGCCTTGGCATGTTTTGATGTAAGCTTCCGCGCCGATGTTCAATTTAAGTCTTATGGTTCTTTATTCATTTATTTTAGTCATATCGATACTCATACCCCGCTATTACTAGCGTTGGGATTTTGGGCTGTGACACCCCGCAAAACCTTCCCCAAGCGCTAGCCATGCCAAGAAACCCGAGCACCAGGTGCTCGAAGAACTGACCCAACCAGAAAACCAAACAGCCCCAACAGTGCACAAACACAACACCCATTATTTAACCATCCGAATGAAACTGTGAGTGGACATGTCTACCACTACAGCTGAACTCACCTCGTCAATCGCATAGGGCCACCACCCTTTACGACGATCTAAGCTAGCCATGATGTCCGCGGCTCTATTGCCTTCCCGATAAATGTGAGAGATCCAGAGCTGAAAAGAATAAAGGCGAGAAAGAACAATATTCCAAGCAGCACAAAATCGCCAAGGAACGTCCATAGAGCGCGTCTCTAAAAGGTGAATAACATAGGTCGAGTCGGCCTCAACCCAACCACGCGAAAATGAATGTTAATGGCAGTGATAACCGCCATTAATTCACCCTCGAAAGCATAATTGATCCTGCATTTAAGGTGGAAGCATCCCCTTACCCAACACCATTTATTACGAAAAATCGTGCCCGCACCAATCTGACCGAGGACGTCATCCGTAGAACCGTCAGTATTAATCTTGATCCAATCATTAACTGGGGGCCACCAGTGAATGAATATGTACTCAGGTGGGGAAGAAGCACATGAGGACACACCAATGTTGCGAAGGGTCAAATAATCACTCCAATTATTCTTCATATGACCAATTTTTGAGAAAGAACCGTCCACGTCCTTGAAGGTGACCTTTAAGAAGTTGATAACCCCATTAGCATCAAAACTAATGTTATCATAAATAGCCTTGTTGCCGCAATCCCATAACGTCCAAATCATGCCGATGACACCCGCTTTCTAGGATGTCCAAATAAGAGTACTAAAAGAGGAGTTCCATGCTTGAACCAGAAAACTGTGAATATCGGGACAGGACAGGAGATGCTCAGTCTGAAACCACTGTAAGAGAATAGTCTAAACCTCTCTCACCTTAGAACAGAGCCAGAAAAAATGAGATATAGACTCCGCATCAGCCAAGCATAACTGATTTATGCTTAATTGTTCTAATTTTAGGGGTTTGCATGTGCAGTTTTTAAGTTAAATCTTATGGAAATTGGTGCGTTTTATGGTTTGTTTTATGCTTTACAGGAGATTTAGGTTTTATAGATGGAAGAGGCAATTTTGGAGATTTTGGGCTAAGAATGGCGTTTTGAGCACAGCTCTCCAGAGCTGAGCTGCGAGCATAGCTCTGTTGCCAGAGCTGAGCTGCGAGCGTAGCTCTGTCGCCAAAGCTGAGCTGACTTGTAGAGTCAGAGCCGAAAGTTCTAGAGCTGAACTTCCCTATGCATAGCTAAAATCTTCAGAGCAGAGCTGAATTCTCCATAGCTGACTTCCAGCTCTGTCATGCCGTTCCAGAGCTGACGCACCAGAGTTCGCTTAAGTTCCAGAGCAGAGTTACTCTCGCCAGAGCTAAATTTCCAGAGCTGACTTCCAGCTCTGCCATGACCGCCAGAGTTGACTTCCAGCTCTGCCATGACCGTCAGCGCTGTCCAGCCCAGCTCTGCCATGACCGCCAGAGTTGACTTCCAGCTCTGCCATGACCGTCAACGCTGTCCAGCCCAGCTCTGCCATGACCGCCAGAGCTGAATTCCAGCTCTGCTATGACCGCCAGAGGTGACTTCCAGCTCTGCCATGATCGCCAAAGTAATTTGACAGCGCAGAGCTAAAGATCGACATAGTCAACTTATGCAGAGCTGACTTTTCAGCTCTGCACTTTTTCAGAGCTGCGATTTTCGCCAAGATGGAGATTACTTGCAGAGCACACCAGCTGGACTTACCTATGTCTACCTAATTCTATTCCTTTTATAGTCCAGTTTTGCATGGCAAGTTGATGGTGATCAAGATTAGATTGAAGTCTATAAATAGGGCCATACTTTTCATTGTAAAAGACATAATTCCTTTGCCCTAATCTTTAGTTTCCGCTAAGCAGCCAAAGCTTAGGTTTATTCCTTTCTTAGTCTTAGTTTCGAATTCATGTTCTTAGTTAGTTTAGTATAGTTCTTTTAATTCATGTTTTAGATTAGTTCTTCGTTTAGAGTTTACTTCTCGAGACGGTTTTACGGTATTTCTTTAATTAAGTTTATTTATTTGTTTTACTTGCTTTCTTTAAATTCTGCCTTTTAATTATGCAATTTAGTTTATGCGTTTTTATGATGCTTTCCTTTAAATTATGCAATTTAGTTTTATGCTCGTTAGATTAGAAGCTTTTAAATTACAAGTATTTAAATTCCTAGTTAGTATTTAAATTCCAAGTTTCTTTTACTTTTATGCGTTTAAATCTTGCCTAGGGTTTTAATAGTTTTTCGCCTAGATAATTTTAATATTAAAGTTTTAGTTAAGTTTAATTTCACGTTAATTTACTTTCCATATTTTAGTTTAATAATCCCCAGTTTACTGTTTTCGTGAGACATAATTAATTGCCCTTTAAAATCTTCCTTGAGAGATGACACTGGGTCAACTTACCATCGCTAGGATGTCCTTGTTCTATTGCAAGTCAAACTAGAGGTGTTCTAGGTTGAGTAAAATTTTGGCGCCGTTGCCGGGGAAGGTTTTAGGCGTTTTAGTTGTGTCGCTTTTCTTTCTGCTTTTACTTGCTTTATTTAATTTTCAGTTTTTTTTCATTTTTGTTATTTTTTTCTCTCTCTCGCCGGTGCGTTTGATCCGTTTGTTAGTGTTGTGCATAGTTCAGCACTGCCGAGTCCAGCGCTGACGAGTCCAGAGCTGGAAAGTCCAGCGTTGACAAATCCAGAGCAGACCATACAAACGGAAGAGGAAAAGCCTACAGAGCTTCCTGGCGAGCTCTGTCTCTGACCATACAGAACAGTCCGTACAGGAGGAGAGAGCCGAGTCCAGCGCTGACAACAAGGAAGAACAAAAGTCAGCCCTGCACGCCAAAGAAGAGATGGCGCAAAACATTATGGAGTACATGGGAGATTTCAATCGTCCCATCCTAGGGGACACTAACACCTCGGCGATTCTGCTCCCCACCGCAGTCAGAAATTACAACCTAAAGCCGAATGACTCAAGTCTGCTACCTCTGTTCCACGGGATGCCGAGTGAGGATGCCCTGCAATTCATTCGTGATTTTTGCACGCAAGTGCAAACCATCCCATTGCTGAGTCTCACGGAGGACCAATTAAAGCTCAAGTGTTTCCCTTATGCACTTAAAGATCGGGCGAGGACGTGGATGCTAACTCTACCGCCCAACTCCATCACCACTTGGGGAGAAGCATGTGAAAAGTTCATGCTCAAGTACTATCCCAGCCACAAGACACAAGAGCTCAGAGCGCAAATCATGGAATTCACCCAAGGATCGGACGAGCCTTTACATGAAGCTTGGGAAAGATTTCAAGAACTCCTCCACCAATGCCCACAACATCAGCTGACCAACTGTGATGATCATGCAATACATCTACGATGGGTTAGTGCAAACAGCCCAATTCATGGTGGACAGCACTGCAGGAGGTAACATAGCTCGGAAGACTGCAGCAGAGCTGAAGGAGATATTCAAGACCTTAGCCGAGAGCTCCCAGCAGAAATCAGTCCGTGGAAAGAGAGTTGAGGCCAGCACTGTGACGAACCAGTATAAGCTGCAAAAGCAATTAGCGTCAATCATGAGAGAAGTACAGCAGCTCAAGATTAGCCATACGGAAGCTGCACCTATCCCTGCGCAGAGCATAGATTATAATCAAGGCAAGCAGAACTTCAATGGCGGATGGAGAGGTCAGCAGCAAGGGAATTTTCAGCCTACTCAAGAATTTCAGAATGCTCTACAGTTTCAAAAGCAAAGACAGTCTTTAGAAGAGACGATGCAATCGTTTATGGAGCTAAGCAAGCAAAACATGGAGATGACCAAGAAGCATTTGGAATCTCAGTCCGCAACCATTAAAAGACTTGAGACCATCGTGGGGCAACTGTCGGGCACTCTGAACCAGCTACAGCAGCAGCAGAACCAGCTACATCAGGCTCTAGCCATTACTGCGCTGCCAGAGCAGAATACACCGCCAGTGCTATCCAAGATGCTAGAGCTGATCAGGGTGCCAGAGCAGACTACGGTACCAGAGGAGAGGAAGGTAACAGAGCAGAAGAGGATGCCAGCCCTGGCAAGTTCAGCGTTGCCATATCCAGCCCTGCGAATTCAGCGTTGCCATATCCAGCCCTGCTGAATTCAGCCCTGCTAAGTGCAGCTATGCCTAATTCAGCTATGCAGAATTTAGCCCTGCAGAACTCAGCACTGAAGAATCCAGGTATGCAGCATCCAGCCCTACAAAATCCAGCTATGCAGCTACGCAGAGAGCTAGAGATGAGAAGAGCGCCAGAGTTGATAAGGCGGCCAGAGCAGAAACTTCACAAAGCCACTACGCCATATCAACCTCCGATCTAACGTCCCAGCCCACCTCTGCCACCAACGATTGTTGATCCAACCCAACCCTTACCGAAGCAAGCAGATCCAGGCAGTTTCATTCTTAGTTTTGGTTTGGGAAGAGCTGGAGAGTTCTCGGGTATGTTAGACTTGGGTGCGGCAGTCAATTTAATGTCGTTTGTTGTATTTCAGAAATTGGGCAGGAACGAAGAAGAGTTTAAATGTACAAACATGAGACTTCAGCTAGCTGACGGTGCAATCACCAAACCCCTTGGACTTTTGGAGGATATCGAAGTCACAGTGAGAGGAATCAAGGTGCTGGCAGACTTTGTGGTGCTCAATGAAGGGAAAGGCATTGCAGGAGAGAACGGCCATCTTGTGCTGCTTGGCCGGCCATTTTTGGCTACTACCCAGACTTGCATTGACGTGAGTTCTGGAACTTTGAGCATGGCCGGGTCAGGTAGATCGGTAACGTTCTCCGTTTTCCATAAGAAGCCTGTTATTTTTAACTCTTCTATGCATATCTGTTCTCTTGTTGAGATTGCTGACCATGAGGAAGAAGAAGAAATTTTCAGAGCTAACTGTTTTTCCCCAGCTCTGCCGAGCTCAGCGCTGCCCAGCTCAGCCCTGCTAGCCCTACCGAGCTCAGCGCTGTTCAGCCCAGCTCTGCCGAGCTCAGCCCTGCTAGCCCTGCCGAGCTCAGTGCTTTTCAGCCCAGCTCTGCCGAGCTCAGTGCTGCCCAGCTCAGCGCTGTTCAGCCCAGCTCTGCCGAGATCAGTGCTGCCCGTTCAGCCAGCTCTGACGATTCCAGCTCTGACGTTGAATGACAGAGCAGAAAGTCTTCCGCCAGAGCTGACTACTCCAGCTCTGCCGCTGGAAGACAGAGTAGAAATTCTTCAACTAGCTCTGAACAGCGCCCCAACTCTGAACAACACGTACCTGAATTATGCTGAGGAGAAACTGATGTGCACCAGCCCGGAAGAGGACAAAATTATACAAAATTTTCTTGATAATTTGCAGGATGAGGAAGCCATTGAAGATCAATTTTTGGCCAAGCTTCCAATCGACGTTAATGCCGTTCATGAGGTGCCAACTATCGTGTAAGATAATGCAACCGTTGATGAAGAACAGGCTGATGTGCTGCCATGCAAGGATGATACCGTGCTAATAGTGCAGAGTGCACCACCTTTGGAAGAGAAGAAAGAGGAGAGATCTTGACATAGCTCTTGGTTCGAGAGAGTGATGAATGCGATGAGCTCTGCTTGCTCATTAAGAGGACCCGCAACTGAACTAGAGGATGATATGCATTCACGCGGACTAATTCAGCCGACGTTTCATAGCGATTTTGGTTAAGGGATCCTCTACGTCGGGCTGGCGACTTTAAAACTAGCGCTTGGTGGGAGGTAACCCACCGTTGGTTTAGTTTTTGTTTTTGTTTGTCTTTTTTTTTGTTTTTTCCATTTTTGTTTCGTTCCTAGTCTTTGGTTGCTTGTTCGGTTGCTATGACTCTTGGTGTTAATCTTTTTGTTTCCAGCGCTGCAATTCCCCTCTGACATTGCTGCCAGCGCTGTAATTTCCCTTTGACATTGCTGCCAGCGCTGAAGAATGTCAGCGCTGCAATTCTACTATGACCTTGCCGCCAGCGCTGAAGAATGTCAGCGCTGCCCAGTCCAGCGCTGCCTTGTCCAGCGCTGCCCAGTCCAGCGCTGCTGTTTCTACTCTGCAGAAAGTCGCAAACCTCACTTTTTGCCGCCTCTCACGATGCTTCAGCTTTTCAATGCCGATAATCAGGGATGTTTTCTAACTCTTTTTCTTTTGTGCCCTGAGGACATGGCATGCTTTAAGTGTGGGGGGGTATATTGTTTGGCTTATGCTTTCAATTGGGCGAGATTGGTCTTTCTATGTTTAATTTTTTCTTGGATACTTGCTAATTTTTATGAATTTGTGGAAGAGAAGATAGTTTTCGATGTGAATTTTGGGTTTGTGAATGAATGGTGGTTATTCTTGTTTTACTTTTAATATGTGTTTCTTGATTATGCAAAGAATTATGAGTTTTGTTGCAACACGATTGTAAGTAAGTAAAACGTGATTTGTCCAATAGATGCTAGAATGAGTGTTGTCATTGTGATTGCCTACGATCGTATCCTAATCTGTGAAAAGTGTAAAATGCTGGACGAACTGCCAGCCCTGAAAAGGCCAGCTCTGAAACATCTGGCCAGCCCTGAATTGTGACAGCACTGAGTCTCTGCTCCTCTAGTTTAACTATGAGCATGGGAAACCACGTGAAAAGACTTTGGATTACATCCAAATGGTTTTTATTTCATAAATTATGGCTCAACTGTCGAAATCTTAAGCACACAAAGTGTAAAAAATGGTGATATTGATTATAAAGGCAATCACATTAGGGAATTCATTTCTAGCGGAGAATTGGGTCTGATCGAATTACTTGTATTACTGTTTTGTTGCTTCGTAAACTTTAAGTTACTTGCATGATCGAGAGATGTGTGTTGATTGGAAAATTTGAATCGACTTGTGAATATTTGAATGAAAATAAGCATCGTTGAAACTAATCTCTTCCTAGGATTCATGCTAATTTTGCTTGAGGACAAGCAAAAGGCTAAATGCGGGGGGGTTGATTTATGCTTAATTGTTCTAATTTTAGAGGTTTGCATGTGCAGGTTTTAAGTTAAATCTTTTGGAAATTGGTGCGTTTTACGGTTTGTTTTATGCTTTGCAGGAGATTTAGGTTTTATAGATGGAAGAGGCAATTTTGGAGATTTTGGGCTAAGAATGGCGTTTTGAGCATAGCTCTGTCGCCAGAGCTGAGCTGCGAGCATAGCTCTGTTGCCAGAGCTGAGCTGCGAGCGTAGCTCTGTCGCCAGAGCTGAGCTGACTTGTAGAGTCAGAGTCGAAAGTTCCAGAGCTGAACTTCCCTATGCATAGCTAAAATCTTCAGAGCAGAGCTGAATTCTCCATAGCTGACTTCCAGCTCTGTCATGCCGTTCCAGAGCTGACGCATCAGAGTTCGCTTAAGTTCCAGAGTAGAGTTACTCTCGCCAGAGCTAAATTTCCAGAGCTGACTTCCAGCTCTGCCATGACCGCCAGAGGTGACTTCCAGCTCTGCCATGACCGTCAGCGCTGTCCAGCCCAGCTCTGCCATGACCGTCAGCGCTGTCTAGCCCAGCTCTGCCATGACCGCCAGAGCTGAATTCCAGCTCTGCTATGACCGCCAGAGCTGACTTCCAGCTCTGCCGTGATCGCCAAAGTAATTTGACAGCGCAGAGCTAAAGATCGACATAGTCAACTTATGCAGAGGTGACTTTTCAGCTCTGCACTTTTTCAGAGCTGCGATTTTCGCCGGGATGGAGATTACTTGCAGAGCACGCCAGTTGGACTTACCTATGTCTACACGATTCTATTCCTTTTAGAGTCCAGTTTTGCATGGCAAGTTGATGGTGATCAAGATTAGATTGAAGTCTATAAATAGGGCCATACTTTTCATTGTAAAAGACATAATTCCTTTGCCCTAATCTTTAGTTTCCGCTAGGCAGCCAAAGCTTAGGTTTATTGCTTTCTTAGTCTTAGTTTCGAATTCATGTTCTTAGTTAGTTTAGTATAGTTCTTTTAATTCATGTTTTAGATTAGTTCTTCGTTTAGAGTTGTAATTACGTGACAGATTACTTCTCGAGACGGTTTTACGGTATTTCTTTAATTAAGTTTATTTATTTGTTTTACTTGCTTCCTTTAAATTCTGCCTTTTTAATTATGCAATTTAGTTTATGCGTTTTTATGATGCTTTCCTTTAAATTATGCAATTTAGTTTTATGCTCATTAGATTAGAAGCTTTTAAATTACAAGTATTTAAATTCCTAGTTAGTATTTAAATTCCAAGTTTCTTTTACTTTTATGCGTTTAAATCTTGCCTAGGGTTTTAATAGTTTTTTGCCTAGATAATTTTAAGATTAAAGTTTTAGTTAAGTTTAATTTCACGTTAATTTACTTTCCATATTTTAGTTTAATAATCCCCAGTTTACTGTTTTCGTGTGACATAATTAATTGCCCTTTAAAATTTTCCTTGAGAGATGACACTGGGTCAACTTACCATCGCTAGGATGTCCTTGTTCTATTGCAAGTCAAACTAGAGGTGTTCTAGGTTGAGTCAATAACGTACAGTGATTAGGAGCGGTAAGGCCCTGCCTAGGGAGACGATCATGCAAAACACGCCAAGTAAGGAGAGAACGCCGAACAAGTATAACCTTATCCTAAATCCACGAACCCCAAATGACCTTCGGAAAAGTATGGCAATGGGAAATATAAGAATGTCAAACACAATATTCGGACACTGAATAATAAAATCCTCCGAGAAATGCCAGATACCATTAAAAAAATAATCAACGACCGACTGGGTGAGTAAGCTATGAATATAGTAAGAAATGTCAATCCTGTCAGTAAGCTTGTAGACAAGCCAGTCATCAATCTAGAAACGAGTATTGTGCCCAGTAGTTGACAACGCGCCCATTGTGCGGCGCAATCAAAATACTTGTGTATGCCCTAGACGTACAGTACACGCTCATATTCCCATAACTGGACTGGTTAGTCTTAGCGGTAAGCTAAGGTCGATCCCACGAAGAGTGAGGAACTACTTTACTCTTCGGTGCACAAATTGAGTTGTCACGGTCTCAACCTGTTTATCTGCACAAGTAAACTTAAACAAAGATCAAATATAAAAGGGGTAAGATTTTAGTTAGGTGCAGACTATCGTCGATATTAGTTCGGTCATGTGCATACTAAAGATCCGTCCATGTTCCATATAATCTCAAGGTGTGGTCCAATGACATTGGGGCGTTTCCAGATATCACACTTCACACTTAGGATGGTTGAGTCCCTTGTAGTCACTTGGTCGGAAGGTCACACGTTCCCCAATCACAAGGCATCCTCCGTAGGTAGTAGTCATACCCGTTATCCACCAAGTATATATGACCCTCATCAACCTTCTCTCCCAAGGTCCCCGGCTCTATTCGTTCAGCAAACATGCCTCCCGGGATAGATATTTTTGGCTGAGAATCGATCGGTCGTTGACATGCTTACGGCACAGTAGGTGCTTTCCTTGTTTGATAACCATGGCTTTATGCCTCGTCACAGTTGATGGGTAGTTTCTAGAGAAACCCAAGGTCGAGGAAGGACAGTGTATTCCATCAATCATTTCCTCGCCTTCCGGATCTACAACACCTTTTGTTGATGCTGCTCAGCTACTTGGTCGTGGGTATACCGGTTGTCACGCCCTAGTATACCCAGGCCTTTGCTTGATATGGACAACCTTTTATCGAACAAATATCACCCGTTAGGCCCTTACTGTCCATGATTCGCCACAGATCCATCCAGAACCACTGGACTCAACCGAAGGCACAATAGCCTCTGGAATGTTTACATATCTACAATAATAATTTCCTTCCCTCAAATCTCACCAAGAGAACTACTCACACATAATGAAAAACATAAATGCGAAATAGAATGAACACATGAATGAAAGAAAATTCGAAATACTTGATATAAAAATACCTAAGGCAACCACCTTGGCTTTGTTCGTTACAACGAAATTGAAATATGAAAAGCAAATAAATTGTTTGGTGCGGAAAATGTAAAAGAACTAAAAGTAAATTATTTTCTTGGTGAACTAACAAAAGTCTAAGTTTAGAATAACACTAAAAAACTATTGTGTAAGTGTAAAAATCCGTTCATGAGTTGTTTTTGCAGCCATACATGTAGGACTTTAAATAGCAGTTCGGTAGCAGTCAAACCCTAGCTGGTAGACCATATCTGGCAGATGATTTCCTTCCATATTTAGTTTGATTCTTGATTGATCCGATTTGATAATGGATCTCCAGTTGATTTGGGTTTGATTCCACATTCTTCCAGATCCTTCACTTGCTAGAATTCACCAGAATCTTCGGGGCAATCTCCTCCACATATCTTTCCATATATAGCCATATGTGCTGACCGCGACTGGTTGTCATGGCCTTACCAGCTGCTTCCTTCGGTTGGTCCTCACATTAGGTGGTACACTTCAGAGGTTCTCGCGCCTCGAATGGTTTTGGCCTTTAAGCGGTCTCTGTTCTGGCCTCTGAGCTGCTGTTGCTCTATTTGCCGAGGCTACTGAGGAAGTAGCGCACGAATCTCGAGGCAAATCCTAGGGATCCCCAAATCCTAGTTTTCAAATACGGGCCTGATGGAGCTGTTTCGGGCCGAGTTTTGTTTTTGAGTTTTTCTTTTCTGTTTTAAATGTAATATATTAGAATTGGGATTCCACGAATGGGTCACAAAGAACTTTATTTCTTTTATTTTGTTCTTTCCATGTCGTGGTGTTAATCCTTTATGCTCTTTGCATGCTGTTTTGTCTTTGCTTATTAATATGTGTTTGTTAAGTGCGCTTAGACAAGCATGCTAGGTTTATCATTTTCTTAAGCATGTTTTAGAATTCTGCGAGCATGTTTTACGTGTTGCGTTCTAGAAGAGCATGTTTAGGATTATGTGTTGAGCATGATCAAACCTTTTGAAAGAAAAAGACTAAGCAGTTTTAACAACATGACCAACCAGGGGGCTTAGCCCACTGGCCACCGGGTCCTCACTTAAGTGAAGTGACCCGGGTTCGATCCCTCTTGGGAGCGAATTGGAGATTGGAGATATAAGGTGGATTTGGTGAATGGAGAGATAAGGTGGTTCTTGGAGTGGATGGGGGAAACTAATTACTAACATCTAACATGACTTTGCCCGATCAAAAAAAAAAAAAAGTTTTAATAATTTTTAAAGTGCTTAAAAATTATTTTAGACCTCCACAAGCGGTCTCTAGACAAAGTGCTTGGCGATGTGAGTAAACGTCCACACGCGTAGCTTACTTCATATTTGTTCTTTCATAAGTTTGTCAGATGAGGTTTCTATAGAAAATATTTAAATCCATTAAAGTAGTGGAAGTTATGCAGTAAACGTCCACACGCGTAGCTTACTTGTATGATTTTCATGAGTACTTTGGAGAATGGAATTAAATAAGATAACCAAGAAATTAAATTGAAAGCGGCATGGTCCGAGTGAGTATGTCAATTTCGAGAATTTAATTGTCAAGGTTAAATTGTGGTCATTGCTTAGATATCATATCAAGTACAATGTACAACTCCCCGCGGAGTCCCTTCTTGATTATGATATGGTCTAGTTAAGGTCCAACTATTAATTTCCTTTGTCAAAAGGTTAAGTTGACATGGATGGAAATTAAATGACTAGGTGAATAGTCTGGTTGAGGAATTCGTGTGTAAACGTCCACATGCGTGGCTTGCATATGAGATTCCTTGGGTGGTTGGAGGTTTCAATTAATATTGTTTTATCAAACGGTTACAATATTATTGTTACGAATTATGTGCTTCATGTTCTTACATGTTTAAATTATTTACCTTCAGATATGTCTATGTCTCCTATCATCTCTACTCTTGCAAATAATCCTCTCACCGGTCCAAACTACGTTGAATGGAAAACCATCTCTTGACGCTGAGGAGCACAGTTTTGTGCTCACTACTCTACGTCCCGTGGCCCTTACTGATGAGTCGACTGATGTGGAATGAGAGGCGCATAAAAGGTGGCACAAGTCAAATAATATGACTAAGTGCTATATTATGACGACTATGTCACAAACCTTGTGTTGGATTTGTATACTGAAAGCAAGAACGTTTTATGCTTGTATACAATGTTTCCTAAGTTCACTATCTAATCTCCTATCTGATTGTATTCATGATTGCATATGTATGTTCTTTATCTCTATATAAGTATATTATACGGTTATACGGTGTATCACAGAAGATCGTATAAT
Source organism: Salvia miltiorrhiza (assembly GCF_028751815.1). Lineage (NCBI taxonomy): Eukaryota > Viridiplantae > Streptophyta > Magnoliopsida > Lamiales > Lamiaceae > Salvia > Salvia miltiorrhiza. The sequence continues at coordinate 18,411,537 of NC_080388.1, read as the reverse complement.
TGGAATAACCTTAAGAGATATAATATAATCACAGCCGAAATAACTCTAGGACAAGTTATTGGTTTAGGCTGCAGTATAGATGGAAGTAGTTTGTCTTGGCTACTTGTCTATACTGGTACGTCATTACGTATTGATAGGACCACAGTTGAGATGTATTCTTCTATCTGACTTAAGTGAAGAATCAAGATCTCGGTGACTTATAAGATCTTAATACTAATAAGTATTCAGATATATATGTTAATTCGTATATCACTTTGACTTACTATGGGTGAAAGTTATATACTAACTCGAGTACTTTGTATCTTGGGTGATAGCGGTTAATATATGATATTTGATTATCTGTATTAGTACCCGTATCCGGTATAGGATAATGACATCCCCTTAAGGAGCTCAATAAGGTTTATTGCGCTAAACCCTGCAGGTTGATTAAGTTCAGGCGCAATAATAAGGTTTGAGTGGTACTGCTTAAGGATTTATAAAGAGATTAATTAATTTAAGCTGTCAGAGCTCTAATTAATTAATGGATGTCGGATATTTTAAATACGGAGATTTAATAAGTCTAAATACAAGCCCCCGACTCATCACCGGCAATAAAGGGGTAAGTCAGTATCGGTTCTCTAGTGGAATGAACTGATATTTATAAATTAATTATGGTCTGGGCTGACCATAGATAAATTAATTTATTTGAGGCCCATCTTTATTCCTTGTATCTGGTCCCTGGACTGGCCCAAAGACTCCTAGCCCTAGTATAGAGAGAACACGCCTCCTACATTATTTCTGGCGCCTCCTAATACGTATTTAATTCTATTAAATACAGCTGTCAGCTCTCAGGAAAATAGACTAAAAAAAAAATTAGGGTTTTGAGAGCAGAGGGAGGCGCAGGAAACGTGTGTGGCCATTCTGTCTTGGGAATTTCCATAGCTCGTTGTCCATCCAACGTTGGGAATTGAGTGGGATACAGTCGAGAAGATCAGAGCTGGAGTCAGATTTTCGCAGGAAACCATGTTCTGGCAGTCTCCGTAAAACGGCCATAACTTCCTCCACAGAACTCCGATTCAGATCAATCAGGCGGCCACGGAAAGCTCTTTCGAAGACGAAGAAGTCGTATTTCTGCACAAAATACGATTGGAGGTCGTTTGAGGGGTCAAACGGAGCGTTGAAGTTGGTTGACCTGTTCAGCGACAGATTGACGAATTCTTTTGAATTCTTCAGGTATTTCTGAACTCCAACGTGCAGCTGTTAAATTCATAGGAGCATGTTAGGATTAATCGTTGTATGATAAATTGATAATAATCCAAGAAACGATCATCGGGCAAAGCGAACGTTAATTCAGTTTAATATTCCTTTAATTGGTATCAGAGCCCAGGATTATTTTCTTGGCTCTATTATTAATTTATGTACGATTAATAATGTGCGTTGTTTTTACTGCTGTTGTTCTTCGTGGTCTGTTGATTCGTGGGATACGTCGTTTTGACGTTGTAATCGTTTTTCACCGCGAGAAAATCCGCGGTTAGATTAGGATTTCAATTGTATTTGTTTTTCCGTTGTAAATCTGTAAAACTGTGGAAATCGAGACGAGAACGACGATGAATCAACATCGAAGAACGGAGGTTGGCTGCGTACGGGACCGGGTAGATGGGGCTGCGGGCGCCGAGGGGCTGCGCGAGCGCGGGTGCTCGCACGCCGTGCACAGCGTGCCCAGTCAGGCGCCGCGCGGCCGCTGCTGCTCTCAGTGCTGGATGCTTGTGCGAGGAGGTGGGCTGGTGGCGGGGCGAGGCATGGCTGGACGGGGGCGAGCAGGGGCTGTGCACGCCCAGGGCTGCGCGTGCGCGCTTTGCGCGCTGCGCGCCCGGCGGGCGTCGCGCGGCCGCTGCTGCCGAGCTGCTGCCTGTGCGCCGAGACCGCCGAGACCAGGTGCCCAGGCTGCTGCTGCTGCCGCACCGGAGGGCTGCTCGCGCAGGGCTGCTGCGTGCGCCGGGCTGCCGCGCCGGGCAGCTGCTCCTCGCCGGGGCTGTGCGCCTGCTGTGGCTGTTGCCGAGGGCTGCTCCAGCTGCTGTCAAGAGCAGGTGGCGGCGGCGCCTAGGGGGTCCCAAACCCTATGTAGGCGCGAGTTTCTACAAACCCTAGGGGGCCCAAACCCTAATTCCAAAGACGGGCCTAAAGTGTTCGGGCCAAAGTTTTGTTTTTGGGTTTTCTTTTCTGTTTTAAATGTAATAGATTAGAAGTTGGGATTCCACGAATGGGTCACGAAGAATTTAATTCTTTTATTCTGTTCTTTGCATGCCGTGGTGTTAATCCCTTATGCTCTTTGCATGCTGTTTTTGTCTCTGCTTGTTAATATGTGTTTATTAACTGCGCTTAGACAAGCATGCTAGGTTTATCGTTTTCTTAAAGCATGTTTTAGAATTCTGAGCATGTTTTACATGTTGCGTTCTAGATGAGCATGTTTAGGATTATGTGTTGAGCATGATCAAACCTTTTGAAAGAAAAAGACTAAGCTATATTAATAATTTTATAGATGATTAAAAATTATTTAAATTTCCACGAACGGTCTCAAAACAAAGTGATTGAGAATATGAGTAAACGTCCACACGAACGTGGCTTACTTCATATTTGACTTCACAAGTTTGTTAAGTTGAGATTTCTATTAAAAATGTTTAAATCCATTTAAGTAGTGGGAGTTATACGGTAAACGTCCACACGAACGTGGCTTACTCGTGTAATTTTCATAAGTACTTTAGAGGATGGATTTTAAATAAGATAACTAAGAAATTAAATTGAATGCGGCATGGTCCTAGTGAGTTTGTCAAATTCGAGAGTTTAATTTCAAAGTTAGATTGTGGTTATTACTAAATAATTTTTATTCTTAAAATTATGTAGACCTCCACATGCGGTCTCAAGACAAAGTGATTGAGAATATGAGTAAACGTCCACACGAACGTGGCTTACTTCATATTTGATTTCACAAGTTTGTTAAGTTGAGATTTCTATTAAAAATATTTAAATCCATTTAAGTAGTGGGAGTTATGCGGTAAACGTCCACACGAACGTGGCTTACTCGTATGATTTTCATAAGTACTTTAGATGATGGATTTTAAATAAGATAACCAAGAGATTAAATTGAAAGCGGTATGGTCCTAGTGAGTATGCTAATTTCGAGAATTTAATTATCAAGGTTAAATTGTGGTCATTGCTTAGATATCATTTCAAGTACAATGTACAACTCCCCAACGGAGTCCCTTCTTGAATATGATATGGTCTAGTTAAGGTCCAACTATTAATTTCCTTTGTCAAAAGGTTAAGTTGACATGGATGGAAATTAAACGACTAGGTGAATAGTCTGGTTGAGGGGTTCATGTGTAAACGTCCACACGAACGTGGCTTACTCGTGAGATTCCTTGGGCAGTTGGAGGTTTCATTAATATTGTTTTATCAAAAGGTTACAATATTATTGTTACGAATTATGTGCTTTATGTTCGTTACTTTCAGATATGTCTATGTCTCCTTTCATTTATTTATTCTTGCACAAAGTCTTTTAACCGGTCCACATATATAAAATGGAAACGCAGTTTTTGGATTTCTATCTTTATCACAAACTAAAACAATTTTTGTGTTGCTTACTACTCCACGTTCTTATGGTCCGAACAATGAGTCCACTGATGAGAAAAAGGAATTACATAAAAGGTGGCATGAGACGAATAATGTGGCTATATGCTATATTATGAGTACAATGTCACAAACCTTGTAGCTCCAACATCAGGGCATGGACGATGCTATTAGCATCATGCTGAATCTCAAGAAAGTGTTCGGAGAGTTGGACTGAGCTGCTCATTTAAATTTGATGAGAGTAATCTTGTTATTTTTATGAGTGAGCACAGCTCAGTGCACGAGCATGTCATGCAAATATTTTGACGGACTTAACTTGCTCAGTGGGAGTATCGACGGTGAGGCAAAAGTCGATATTATCCTGAACCTTTTTTCCAGGTCTTTTAATTAAGAACTTCCGCCTCAACGCTGTTATGAGCAAGAAAGATAATACTCTTTTTAAGTTGTTGAATGCTCTAGTTACGGCTCAGGAAGTTGTGGGAAAGAGATGTGCAAGCACTTGTTATTGCCAAAGGGGAGCCATCTTCTTCGTCGAATGACGGGAAGAAGAAGGGTCCAAGGGGCAAGAAAGACAAGGGAAATAGTGGGAGTGGTGGTGTGATAAGATTGAGTATTGGAGATTTTTCCTTTCAATACTCAAGGCAAAGGGTTAAGGTACTTCACTTGCTATAGTAACTGAGACATATCAGCTCATTTTCTACTCAGTTGTGAGTAGTGGATAATGAGAGAAACTGATAACGATTGTTACACCTTGCATGGCTTTTTATGAGCTGACAAGGAAGCTGAGAAGTGATGAGATGATTGTCTCCGTAGGCAACGTGACTAGAGTCGCAGTTGTTGCAATTGGAGACTTGTCTTTAAGTCCTAAAGACATAGTTTAGTTTTTTGAGAGTTCCTTATCATGTTCCAAAATTTTGAATAGATGGATCTTATGTCATTTTTGATAGTGGTGTTTCTATCATAAGAAATGACAAAGTTGTCTATTCTGGTATTTTTGAACATCTCTCTTCATACTATAACTTGTCTACAAAATACCTTTATATTGCATTTACATCATCGAACAAAAGAAAGAGAAAAGTTAAGGCTAATCTCTCATGAGGATCTTACACATATATTGATACCCTAGATTAGGTCACATCTATCTTAACAGGATCCAAAGGCTCGTGTCTAAATAAGTACATTGGATTCAATCCAGGCTGTACCATTTGGAACCTGCGAATCCTGTATAGAGGAAAAGATGGAGACCAGGTCATTCATGGCAAAAGGGATAAAGGGCCAATAATGTGTTAGGAATGATCTCTTCTGATTCATTGTCAGTGTTTGGGATTCCAACCCAGTTTACTACACCATGTAATCCCTATAAAAGATGGTGTGGTGGAGAGAAGAAATAGGTCACTCTTGGAAAAATATGTCCGATGATGAGTTATGCATCTTTGCAATTAGTCCTAAAGAATCAGAATGTGGTTATTAGCAATGACACACTGATTCTTAGAAGTGGACTATGGGAATAATTACTAATCCAAGTCAGGTAGTGTGCTTCAAGAAATTGAAGACATTAGACAGGCGATTTCATCACCCAAGCCAAGTGTGCAAGAGTTTTTTGTACCACAAGACACTGCACGCACTGTTGACACACATGTGCCACCACAGATCCATTGTAGTGGGAGGGTTGGGGACAACCCAATTGATTTATGTTCTTGGGAGAATCTTTGGATTCAGTCCCTGGTGGTGAATATAAGAGAATCGACCCAGATATCTACTTGGAATTAGTGGGAGACGAGAATGTAGATTCTTGGCACACCTCAATGGAGCAATCCATTAAGAATATGGGTGTATACTAGAAAATCTTGCTACCAGGAGGCAGTCATGCCTTAGGTTGTAAGTGAGTATACAAGATAATGACAAGCCCGAATGAGCAAGGTCGTAGCTTCCGAAGCTAGACTGGTGGCGAAAGGTTATGCCCAGTGTAAGGGTATATGTTATGATGATATTTTCGCCAGTGCCATGCTCAGAACATTCGGATCATTTTACCCATAGCAGCTCACTTAAACCATCAAGGTTACGTGAGGAAGGGAGAGAAGCATCTCGTGTCAATTGCTCTCGTGTCATCGGTGATGTGGTTTATCTTGCATTTTATGTAGATAATATTCTCCTAATTGGCGACAATATGGAGCTATTGTCAAGACATAAAGTAATGGTTATCCGAACAGTCTCATATGAAAGACTAAGGAGGTACAGTATACATCTTTGTGATCAAAGTTATAAGGGATCACTAGAAAAGGATGTTGGGCTTATCTCGAGTGTCTTACATTGATACTGAGAATAATCATTGTAGTATGAATACCGCCAAGAAAGGATTGCTACCTTTTAGATATGGCGTTCCTTTATCTATGAAGACTATGTCTTAAGATGCCTATTAAGGTTGAGGAAATGAAGGCAGTATTCTACGTTTCCGCAGTAGATAGCTTCATGTATGGATTACTATGTACGAGATCTTATATTTGCTATGCAGTTAGCATGATTGTAAGATACCTGTATAGTCCTAGTTAAGGATACTGAACTGTGGTAAATTATATTCTCAAATCCATGACTAGAGAATAAGGATAGTTTACTAGTTAGACAGTTTAGTTCCTTTTTTGGGTTATATGATTTCGGATTTCCAGGCTGACCGGAACAAAGAATAATTACCTCGAGCTATGTGTTTTCCTTGGGAGTAAAACCTTTTGGTTTGACCACTACCTCCAGGGTCTAAGAGTGATTCCTAGTTTGCGTGAGAGCATCACCTTCGTGGTACCTCAAGTGCAGTTGCAAACTCTAAGGAATCCTAGAACCACAAGGGGTCAAACACATGGAGAGTAAGTACCAAGTTATACGATTATTCGTAAATCGAGGTTATGTGCTCAAAGAATAAATTCTCACATATTGGAGAAACCTACTGATCTTTTCACAAAAGGCTTATCGCAAATGGTCATTGAAAGATGGGAATGCGATTGATGCCAGTTTGATGCCACCCACTTAGGAAACTTTAAGTATAAGTGGGAGAAGTGTTAGGTGATTGGTAAATAGACGCATTGTATACTAAAAGTTTGCTTTAGTATAAGTGGGAGATTGTTGGATTTGTATACTGAAAGCAAGAACGTTTTATGCTTGTATACAATGTTTCCTAAGTTCACTATCTAATCTCCTATCTGATTGTATTCATGATTGCATATGTATGTTCTTTATCTCTATATAAGTAGATTATACGGTTATACGGTGTATCACAGAAGATCGTATAATTGGAATAACCTTAAGAGATATAATATAATCACAGCCGAAATAACTCTAGGACAAGTTATTGGTTTAGGCTGCAGTATAGATGGAAGTAGTTTGTCTTGGCTACTTGTCTATACTGGTACGTCATTACGTATTGATAGGACCACAGTTGAGATGTATTCTTCTATCTGACTTAAGTGAAGAATCAAGATCTCGGTGACTTATAAGATCTTAATACTAATAAGTATTCAGATATATATGTTAATTCGTATATCACTTTGACTTACTATGGGTGAAAGTTATATACTAACTCGAGTACTCTGTATCTTGGGTGATAGCGGTTAATATATGATATTTGATTATCTGTATTAGTACCCGTATCCGGTATAGGATAATGACATCCCCTTAAGGAGCTCAATAAGATTTATTGCGCTAAACCCTGCAGGTTGATTAAGTTCAGGCGCAATAATAAAGTTTGAGTGGTACTGCTTAAGGATTTATAAAGAGATTAATTAATTTAAGCTGTCAGAGCTCTAATTAATTAATGGATGTCGGATATTTTAAATACAGAGATTTAATAAGTCTAAATACAAGCCCCCGACTCATCACCGGCAATAAAGGGGTAAGTCAGTATCGGTTCTCTAGTGGAATGAACTGATATTTATAAATTAATTATGGTCTGGGCTGACCATAGATAAATTAATTTATTTGAGGCCCATCTTTATTCCTTGTATCTGGTCCCTGGACTGGCCCAAAGACTCCTAGCCCTAGTATAGAGAGAACACGCCTCCTACATTATTTCTGGCGCCTCCTAATACGTATTTAATTCTATTAAATACAGCTGTCAGCTCTCAGGAAAATAGACTAAAAAAAAAATTAGGGTTTTGAGAGCAGAGGGAGGCGCAGGAAACGTGTGTGGCCATTCTGTCTTGGGAATTTCCATAGCTCGTTGTCCATCCAACGTTGGGAATTGAGTGGGATACAGTCGAGAAGATCAGAGCTGGAGTCAGATTTTCGCAGGAAACCATGTTCTGGCAGTCTCCGTAAAACGGCCATAACTTCCTCCACAGAACTCCGATTCAGATCAATCAGGCGGCCACGGAAAGCTCTTTCGAAGACGAAGAAGTCGTATTTCTGTACAAAATACGATTGGAGGTCGTTTGAGGGGTCAAACGGAGCGTTGAAGTTGGCTGACCTGTTCAGCGACAGATTGACGAATTCTTCTGAATTCTTCAGGTATTTCTGAACTCCAACGTGCAGCTGTTAAATTCATAGGAGCATGTTAGGATTAATCGTTGTATGATAAATTGATAATAATCCAAGAAACGATCATCGGGCAAAGCGAACGTTAATTCAGTTTAATATTCCTTCACCTTGTAACTCCAACATCAGGTCATGACTAATGCGGCTGACATCATGTTGAACCTCACTAAGGTTTTTGGGGAGTCCGAGAGATCTGCTCGCTTTAACATAATGAGAGAAATCTTAGCATGTAAGATGAGCGAGGGCAGTTCTGTACACGAGCATGTCATGTACATGATAAATCTTTTTGATAGGCTCGAGTTACTCGGAGGAGGTATCGAAGGGGATGTCAAAGTCGATATCATCCTGAACACTCTCCCCAAGTCTTTTGAGAACTTCCGTCTAAATGCCATTATGAGCAAGGTCAACTATACTCTTAACGAGTTATTGAATGCTCTAGTTATGGCAGAGGGAGTCTTGGGCAAAGGGAAAGAGGTACTTGTCGCTGCCAAGGGATCTGCTTCTTCGTCGAAAGGCGGGAAAAAGAAGTGGAAAGGTCCGAATGGCAAGGGAGGCAAGGAAGCTAGTGGGAGTGGCAAAGTGGGCGGCCCTACTGGCGGTGTGAAGAAGCCAACGAAAAAGGGAAAGTGCTTCAAATGCGGCAAGACTGGGCACTGGAAGAAAGATTGTCCGGTGCTAAAGGCAAAGGGACAAGGTATGTCACAAGTTTTAGTAACTGAGACATGTTTAGCTTCATTTTCTACTCATTCTTGGGTAGTGGATACGGGGGAAACTGACCATGTTTGTTACACCTTGCAGGGCTTCAACCCGACAAGGGAACTGGCAAGTGATGAGATCACCATCTCCATGGGCAATGCGGCGAAGATCGCAGCTGTTGCAATTGGAGATTTATCTTTATGATTTGGTGATGATATTTTAGTTTTGAGAGATATTTTATATGTACCGGAGTTTCGGCGGAACATAATTTCTGTTTCAAAATTGTTTTTGGATGGATATTCAGTTACTTTTGATAGAGGTGTTTCTATCATGAAAAATAACGTGATTATTTGTTTCGAAATTTTGAACAACTCTCTCTATACTATTACATGTCCGATTAGTAATTCTATCCATGTTGCATCTACATCACAAATTTGTCCAAATCCAAATAAAAGGAAATTCTTTTCTCATGAACAATATACATATGCTTGGCACCTAAGGTTAGGCCATATCAATCTAAACAGGATTCAAAGGCTCGTGTCGAATGGATTTTTGAAAGACTTTCAAGTTGTTCAATTTAGAACATGCGAATCATGTATAGAAGGAAAGATGACAGCAAGGCCTTTTAAGACAAAAGGGAATAGGGCCTCGCATATGTTAGAATTGATTCACTCTGACTTGTGTGGACCGATGTCCACAAAAGCTCGTGGAGGGTATGAGTACTTCGTCACTTTCATTGACGATTACTCAAGATATGGGTATATTTACTTACTTCAACACAAGTCTTAATAATTCAAGGCGGAAGTGGAGAAGAGATTGGGCAAATCTATCAAGTCATTACGGTCTGATCGCGGTGGCGAATACCTCGGAAACGAGTTTAAGCAATACTTGTCAGATTCTGGGATTACATCCCAATTGACTGCACCGGGTACTCCCCAACAGAATGGTGTAGCGGAAAGAAGAAATAGAACTCTTTTGGAAATGGTACGATCAATGATGAGTGATGCATCATTGCCTATTTCATTTTAGGGATATGCCTTGGAAACAACGGTTTACTTGCTGAATCTAGTGCCGTCCAAATCGGTTCCTAAAACTCCTGTTGAGTTATGGCTTGGGCGTCAGCCCAGTTTAAACCATATAAGGATATGGAGTTGTCCTACATACGTGCTAGAGTGCTAGACAAGGAAGCGAAGAAACTGGAGCCTAGATGCGAAGTAATGTTGTTTGTAGGATATCCAAAAGGAACGAAAGGTGGTTATCTCTATTAGTACTCGTATTCGGTATAGGATAATGACATTCTCTTAAGGAGCTCAAAAGGTTTATTGCGTTAAACCCTGCAGGTTGATTAAGTTCAGGCGCAATAATAAGGTTTGAGTGGTACTGCTTAAGGATTACAAAGAGATTAATTAATTTAAGCTGTTAGAGCTCTAATTAATAATTAATGGATGTCAGATATTTTAAATACGAAGATTTAATAAGTCTAAATACAAGCCCCGACTCATCACCGGCAATAAAGGGGTAAGTCAGTATTGATTCTCTAGTGGAATGAATTAATACTTATGAATTAATTATGATCTGGGCTGATCATAGAAATTAATTCATTAGAGGCCCATCTTTATTCCTTGTATCTGATCCCTGGACTGACCCAAAGTCTCCTGAGCCCAGTAGGAGTAAAAATCGTCCCTCACAGTTATGGGAGCCCTAGGACTGTGTTTTGTCTATAAATACAGCTGTCTGGTCTCAGAATAATACACACACAATATTAGGGTTTTAGAGAGCAGCAGAGGGGCGCCAACTTTGAGGAGGCCGATTTCTCCTTGGGAATTCTCATAGCACGTTGTCCATCCAACGTTGGGAGTTGAGCGGGATACAGTTCAGAAGGTCAGAACTGAAGTCTTTCAAATCAGCCATCGACAGCCTCTGCATACAATTCACAAGTAAGTGATTCTAACTCCTATGTGCAGCACTTAAATTCATAGGAGCATGTTAGGGATTAATCGTTGTATGGTGAATTACGATATCCGAGAAATAATCATTTTGGGGCTATAATTCTTCACAATAGTCAAGTATGAACTCAAAGGACGATTGTACTGAAGTATCAGTAATAAGCAATTACTGATACATGTCACATTGGGCCTAGCGGACTGATACTATAGTCAAGTATCAGTAGAACTCCTCAGAGTTATTCTTCATTCCTCGGACTGAAATCTCCAGTTTAAGGAAGTCACGTGGAAAGTTATCATGTACTGCCGCAATTAATGCCAATATATGAAGATCGTCCTTCAAAAGCCAGAGTTTTCTCTTTCAGGCTATTTTCTTCTGTAGCACCTTATTCATACTGCCGAAAGCATGGCTATTCCTTTTTTGATTAGGAACATCGAAGATTGAAGCCTGAGCTGACTCAACCTAAAACACCTCTAGATTGACTTGCAATAGGACAAGGACACTCTAGCAATGGTAAGTTGACCCAAAGTCATCTCTCAAGGAAGATCTTAAAGGGCTTCTAATTGTATCACGAGAAAGCAGTAAAGATTGGATTAAAAACTGTAAAATTAATTTAAAGCTTGGAAATTAAACTTAACTTGAAACTTAAACTTAAGAATTATCTAGGCGGAAAAGAATTAAACTAATGCTTGTAAATAAAATTTAACTTAAAACTTAAACTTAAAATTAACTAGGCAGAAAAGAACCAAGCATAAAAACTTAGCAGAAATAAACTATTAAACCTTGGCAGAATTAAAAGCATAAAGTAAAGGCTACTCGAAATTAAATGCTACTACGCTAAGAATTTAAATAACTTTAATTAAAAGCTTCTAATCTAACTAGACATAAACGAAATTGCATAATTGAAAGCAAAACATAATTCATGTAAAAACTAATAAATAAACGTAATTAATAAATACTGAAATCGTCGCGAGAAGCAAATCTGTCACTTGATTACAACTCTAAACGAAGAACTAACTAAAACTGAATTGAATGCTAACTAAAACTCGAAACTAAAGAACTATGAAAAACAAGAATTAAACTAAAGATTGTTTTGATTGCCTAAGGTCGAAGCTATTCTTGTTTCGAAGGCTAAAAGATTATTTCTCATGATGAACATTAAGCCTTATATATAGACTACCGATCAACCCTAAAAACCCTCAAAACGGCTCAGCCAAACTGGGCCTAAAAAATAAACATCAAGACAGCATGCGCGCACAGGGGATTGCACTGGATAACTTGCTCGGCAAGTCTTGGCAGCTCTGGCGAGTCATGGCAGAGCTGGAAAGTTTCCAGCTTTGGAATAGTGTTGGCGTAGGTAGCTCTGGAGATAGTCAGCTCTGGAACGCTTAGTCAGCTCTGGAGTTTTGATCAGTTCTGGAAATGTAAGTTCAGCTCTGGCATATGAAATTCAGCTCTGTCGAGCTTGGAATTGTTAGCTCTGGCTCTGGCACGGGAAATCAACTCTGACGAATGGACTTCAGCTCTGTCAGCTCTGGCGAGGCAGCAGAGTATGCGCCGACAGCTCTGGCACCACTTTGAGCCCAAAATAAGCAATTTTTGATCCAAAAACTCCAACTTATCATTCTTCCTTGTGTTTTATCAAAAGCTCCTACAAAGCATCAACAAACTCATAAACGCACCAACTTCCAGAATATTTAATTCAAATTTAGCACAATCAAACCCCCAAAATTAAGAACAATTAGGCATAAATCAACCCCTCCCCCACACTTAGCCTTTTGCTTGTCCTCAAGCAAAATCAGTATGAATTTAAGGAAGAGAGCGTTTCACGATGATTATTTCCATCCAAACATTCAACAAGTCATTCAAAATTTTCCAATCAACATATATCTCTCAGATCATGCAAGTAACTTAAAGTTTAAGAAGTAACACAGCAGTCATGCAAATAATTCGATCAGACCCAATTCTCCACTAGAAGTGAATTCCCTAATGTGATCGCCTTTATAATCTGTATCTCCATTTTTCACACTTTGTGTGCTTAATCATTTAGATTTCGACAGTTGAGCCATAATTCGTGAAATAAAACTATTTGGATGTAATCCAAAGTCTTCTCATGTGGTTTCCCATGCTCATAGTTAAACTAGCGGAGCAGAGACTCAGAGCTGGCAGAATTTTCAGCAATCAAACATTTCACAGATAAGGATACGATCGTAGGCAATCACAATGACAACACTCCCTCTAACATCTACCGGACAAATCACATTTTATTTACTTACAACCGTGTTGCAACAAAACTCATAATTCTTTGCACAATCAAGAGACATATATCAAGAGTAAAACCAAAATAACCACCATTCAATCACAAACCCGAAATTCTCATCAAAAACCATCTCTTCCACAAATTCATAAAAATTAGCAAGCATCCAAGAACAAGCTAAGAACAGAGGCGTGCGCACACAAGGGATTGCACCGAAGTATAACTTGCTCGGCAAGTCATGGCAGCTCTGGCAATTGATGGCAGCTCTGGCGAGTCGTGGCAGAGCTGGAAGTCAGCTCTGTAGAAGTAGTCAGATCTGTATGAGTAGTCAGCTCTGGAGCGTTTGGTCAGTTATGGAAATGTAAGTTCAGCTCTGGCATATGAAATTCAGCTCTGTCGAGCTTGGAATTGTTAGCTCTGGCTCTGGCACGGGAAATCCACTCTGACGAATGGACTTCAGCTATGTCAGCTCTGGCGAGGCAGCAGAGTATGCGCCGACAGCTCTGGCACCACTTTGAGCCCAAAATACTCAATTTTTGATCTAAAAACTCCAACTTATCATTCTTCCTCCTATTTTATCAAAAGCTCCTACAAAGCATCAACAAACTCATAAACGCACCAACTTCCAGAATTATTAATTCAAATTTAGCACAATAAAACCCCCAAAATTAAGAATAATTAGGCATAAATCATGAGCCATGATTCAAATTTGTCTCACAACGGCAGATTTCTGAAGACCATCTCCTCCAACGGATCTATTCAAATGCTGCCTATATAAAGAGCTCAAGGATCAACTTCTTTCTTCACCGATTTAATAAAGACATATGCTGAAGCTCAGCCAAATTCAAGACTCGGCCTATACTTAGCCAAATATTTGAATCGAAGAAGAGAATATTCATTGCTGAAATATCAGTATACCTGATACAAAAATTCTCTTAGAACATCTAAGCATTTTCTACTCGCATCCTTAGCCTAGATTATGATTACTTGAGAGCTTGTTCTCAGTAATCATAGTTGGAAGTTTTGAACCCCTTTTCTTTCGAGCGAAAAGAGTGTTTGAAATAGAGAGAGTTCGAGGCAGGTGTCTGAACTCGGAGACTTTTAACCTCCGCAAGCTCGACGTGTGTTGTCTTAGCATCTGCGAGTTAAGAACGAGAAGTCCAACCCAGTGTGTTGTCTCTGAAATTGTTGTTTCAGAATTAAGGTTTGCTGTGCACCCGTAAGCACAAACCCAGTTCTCTAAGTGTTATCAGTCTAACCGACAAATCTTAGGATAGTCAGTAAGATTTCTAACACTTCTCTGTTTGTTTAACTGAAACGACTGAAATTCTACTTGAACTTCTAGTGTGTTGACCCGTTCTTCATACTAAAGTTAAAATACTGAAGCATCAGTCTACACCCTTCTCTTAACTGAAATAGCTTTTCACTGATCACTTCAGTCTACACCTTTCAGTGTCACTTAAGATACTGATCTTAGTTTACAAAAAAAAAATTAAAATAGCCTACTAGTGTATTCCCCCTCCCCCCATAATAAATTGTTGGGTAATCTATTGATTCAAGGCACATAAAAAGTGCCCCCAACCCTATTGGGATACAATACGTGAAGACACAAGTACTAAGTGTCCTAAAAATAAGAAGTGCCTCAATAGAGCACATATTAGAGCATTTTTTAGTGTCCGATATTTTTTTTTATTGTAGTGACTACACCTTCGCGTGAGATTTTAACGCTCGAACTAGCTGCTCAGTTGGTATAAAATCTATTCTTTTAGCATTTATATTTAAGGGGTAATTATGTCAAAACCAATGAACTTTGGTCCGTTTTAAAACTTTTCCATGAACTTCAATTTTTACCTTCAATTCCCTGAATTTAAAGCCTCGTTCAATTTTTTCATACTTTTGAGCTCCGGTGAGTACCAAGCTGACATGGCACCTACGTAGTAGAATCGAACTGACATGACGCCTATTTGAACTCAAAAATTGACACTTGTAAAATAATAAACAAAAAAAAATATGGAACGACTACTCTGAATCTGCCGGCAGCTTCCCTTCCCCCTCTTCCAAGTCTGCCAGCCTCCTCTAAATCAAGATGAAGAAGGGAAAGGAGAAGGTGACAAGAAAATCCGTCGGCCTCCTCCAACTCATGTACAACCGGTGACGGGAAAATCAAGATCTGATATTTTTCTAATCAAATTGGACATTTTTCGAGAGCATTGGAAAGGGTGACCGAAAGGTGAAGAAGGGAAAGGGGAACAGGTGGAGAAGATATGGCAGCCAAGGTCCCCATCCCCCAGCGTTGTCGACGGAAATCGAGGGTGGTGATTGGGAGCCTAGGGTTTCTGAGTCAGGGGCTTGCGCCGCCACTGGGAAACGAGCAGCGGTGGTCGTTGGTGTTGTTGGTGTCCTGGAGTGAAGTAGAGGAAACGACGATGGCGTCTGACCTTGTCGCTGTTGTTCGCCAAAGATTTCATGGGAAAACGGCGACGTCTGCTCAGCTTCTTCCTCCGGTATTCTCTCACTAGGAAACGCGCTGTCGCGAGGGTGACCAGGAGAAGCTTCGTCGGGTAATTTTCCAGCTTCTCGGTTTGATGAGAGGTTAAGGGAACTGAGCTTGAGCTTCAGTCGTCCCAACTCCGGCGGGATATCGCCGAAGAGTTGATTCTCCTATGAGTGCAGGTGTAGGAGATCGGGCAGGGAGTCGAACGCGGTGGGTATATGGGCTCAAACGACGTCGTTTTACCCAATTAAACGACGTCGTTTTACTCATTCGCCGGAAAATTCCATGTTATATTTCCGGCAACTTAAAAAGTGTCATGTCAGCTTCTAATTTGGGGATTTAAGAAAAATATAGAAAAATTGAACGAGGCCTTAAATTTAAGGAATTGAAGATAAAAATTGAAGTTAATGAAAAAGTTTAAAAACAGACCAAAATTCATGGCGTAATTACCCTTATATTTAACTGCAGCGCACCATGCTCTAAGCGCATGGGAGTGGGCCTCAATATTAAATGGAGTATATTTTTTAAATTAATGAGAACTCAATTATTTTCAATGAGAACTGGATAAGTATTTAATATTTGTGCCGTCTACGGGAGAAAATAAAGCTCCCCTATTTAATTATTTGGTTTGTCCGTTTTATTTTAGTTATGAAAATTGTCGTTTTATATACGTTTATTTATTAACAATCGGGTGTAATGCAATGTGGACATTTCGACAAAATTAGAGAGAGAGAGAGATACAGTATGGCAGGACTGTTTGATAAGCAGGCGGAGATATATTTGGAAGCTCGGCCATCGTATCCGACGGAGTGGTACAAGATGCTGGCGGAGCTGACCCCCCACCACCGTCTCGCTTGGGATGTCGCCACCGGCAACGGCCAGGCCGCTTTTGGTGTTAGTTTCCTCTCTTTTTATTCATTTCAATCAAGAGATTTATATGTTAATTAGGTCGTGCTTCCTTAATTTGAAGTTGTTCATCTTCTAAATAACTTCCGTGTTCTTTAATATTATCTTGGACGAGGACAATTTTGATGGCTTTTTATTATTTTAGTTAAATAATTACATGAATTGAAAGGTTAGAATCGATGGTTTAAAAAGAGGCTTTACTTCAGCTCATCTGTATAATTTTAAATTTCATGTGGGAAACTGACAAGATTTGTAGAAGATTCCAATTGTTGCAGTGATAGAGCCTAGGGTGGTAGTTAAATTTTGATGGTCAATTCTTAATATTTTTTATAATATCTTGATACTTCTCGCCGCTAATCTAAACAAATCTTCTAGGGATCTCATTTTCATTTTTTTTTTTAATTTAAATAATCAAAGTACGGCGTCATTTTTCTATTTGCCACATCAGATCCGATTTAGAGACAATTCCGGTTTTGAGAATTTTTTTTGAAAAATCGTACACACAAGAGCACAATCAGAATAAACATCGGTGTTGATGCGCGCGCAGGTTGCCGAGCATTATGAGCAAGTGATCGCAACAGACATAAGCTCAGCTCAGCTGAAATTCGCAAAGCAGCGTGCTAATGTACGCTACTTGCACACACCCTTATCCCTTTCCGATGATGAACTAGTGAGCTTAATCGGAGGCGAGGGCTCGGTTGATCTCATCACCGTCGCTCAAGCCATCCACTGGTTCGATCTCCCACGATTCTACTCCGTCGCAACGCGCCTCCTTAGGCAGCCAGGCGGCGTCATCGCAATTTGGGGCTACAACGGGATCGAAGTTAGCCCAGCATTTGATGCCGCAGCAAGCTGTTGGTACGAGACCACCCTTCCCTATTGGGACTCCAAGATCAAGCCGCTGTTTGGAGGCTACGGCTCCCTTCCCTTCCCTTTTGAGGGCGTCGGGCTGGGCTGCGAGGGGAGCCCTCTGCATCTTGATATTCCCAAGGAGTTGGCGTTTGAGGGGTACGTGAGAATGGTGCGGTCGTGGTCGGCCGTCGTGACCGCCGAGGAACAAGGCGTGGATTTGCTACCGGAAGGCGTTGTGAAGGAGTTGGAGGCTGCTTGGGGTGGTGCCCATCTTGTGAGGTCTATTGTGTATAAGGGCTTCATGTTGGTTGGAAGAGTGAAGCTTTCTGAGTTAGGACTGTAAATTTCAGAGCCTTATTTACTTGTTATTCTAGCCTTGTGATTGCCACTGCATGAATGTTTATTTTGTTACTAAGTATGTTGGGAAATTATCAATAAATTGATTTCTCTACCTCACATAAATAGCCACCTTAGCCTTATAAACTTTTTATCTCGGTTCAACTCCGGCCTTCTGTTTAGCATAGCTTAGACTAGGGTGATTCTATTCATAGCTCTCATTTTACTCCTTGTAGCCCCTTTTTAAAATATTAATAATAATTAATTAAAAATTTACTATTTTACCCTAATTTTATAGCCCCCAAATTAACTGGAATTGAGAGCAGCTTTCTTTCTCCATTTCTTATGCTCCGACGGAGGGAGCACGCCGCTAAAGACGTCAAAACTTACCGAAAATGGATTGAGGATTTTCTGGCAGTACTCCTTGATGAAGAGGTCAGAAGTTCTAGCTGTTGCTCAGTTGAGCCAAAACGAGACTGCTCGAGCAGTTCTTGCGAATTATGGAGCAATACAACGCTTCCTCAATATGTTAGAAGGGAGACTAATGAGCTTAGAGATAATGCTGCAGAAGCCCTTCTAAATTTCTCTTTGGACCCATTAATGGGGGAACAAATCTCCTGTTACTGTATATTAGAGAATCCCATATTCAAGAATATATATGCATGATAGAGTAATGCCGATGCGTGCCGCTGATCGACACATGGATCTGTCTTTACCAGACCAACTCACCTTGTACCCTGTCCTTTACTTAATTTTCATTTTTGTAGCATTGCCTGTATTGAGCTTTTGATGTAATGCCCATGGAACTAACCTTTGATATGGTAAATATGTAGACACCAGATTCAATTGAGATGTTTCTCATTTTCTCATTCAGGCGCGCACTGCAGCTTCTTGATGTCGCCCTTGTGCGTCATCGTAGAAGTCCGGCGACACATCGTCGATCATCCACGTACATCTCTGCCAGGTCCTTGTAGTGCTTCATTTTCTATTCGATGATCTCAATTAAGTTAATTTGGGGGCTATAGAATTAGGGTGAAATAGTAAATTTCTAATTAATTATTACAATCTAAATACTTTTGTTTTTTTATTACTCCATCCGTCCCACGAATCACTTTTATACTTTATTACCTACACACTTAAAACACTAATCTACAATTCCATAATTCTCGTGCCGAAACCAAACATGTCAAGATTCGTGCAACGGATGGAGTATTTGTTGTCATATTTGTTAATTATAAAATGCAACATGAATGATGGCACTTGCCACATGTCAGCACAAGAATTAAGGTTACAAATGTTGTTCTGCAACCTAATTGATAATCGGTTGTGAGGCACTTTTGATTTTAACATTTTCTTATTGCTTTTTTTTTGTCCCTTAGCTATGACCGATTATGATTGGTCATTGATAAAACTAGTCTTAGGTAATTCGTTGACATTGCCAATGATGATGTGATGTGTGTAATTTGTTGATCTAGTGATAGAGTGATTAATGTCTGGAGTGAAATGTCTCAAGTTTGAGTTCAAGATCACACTTTAGATTCAAATCCACCATCACATGTTTTTTTCAAATATTTATTTCTCTCAGCCAAGAAAAACATGCATGGAGTCAATACATCAAAGTATCTATTTTCATATAGCAAAACTAAAGAATATATACTGAAATTTAAAAATTATTTTATTTTGACATATATTTCATTCTTTACAATGATTTAATTAGGAAAATTTGCCTTAAAACACCATTAGTTAATATGGTTAAATTTTAATCTTAAGATCGACATGTCATTCATCCATCAATGCTATTAAAAGATGAAATACGATTAGGCAATAAAGGATTCGGCTCTAATTGACCAAGAAACCAAGAGAGACAATATAATAATATAAAAAATCAACAATGACTAAGATATCTTTATCTCTTTTGTACTCCATCCGTCTGCGATATCGTTTCCACTTCTATTTCTAGTTGTAGGGTCCACATAACACTTTATTCTCTTAACCTTATATTTTTATTAAAAAGTGCCTTTATTGTGGGACCCCAATTCCACTCACTATAATATTCACAATTATCTACTACTGTCCACCACTTTTCTAAAAACATGCGCCGTCCACAATGTAGAAACGAGATATCGCGGATGGAAGGAGTATATAATTTAAAATAGCCTTCCAATTGCAATGTATTGCTTCCTTTCTCTTCTTTAAAAAAAATCAACGTGAATTTACATATATTTAATTTTTTTAATTATTTATAATTTTATATTGATATTCAATAAATTATTCTATCTGTTGCATTATTGTTGGTCTATTTCTTTCGGGCACGAAGTAATGTAAAATTGTGTAAAAGTGTGTGAGACCATATTATTTGCAGTGTAAAATCATTACCAAAAATAGAAATAAACCAATCAATATAATTAAGGATTCATGCGCTCTCCTTAATCCGAGGTCCTACGTGGCATATCTAAGAATTCAAGGTTTAAAATTCTTGCAATTCTAGAGCCTCTAGCTCAATTCTTTATCACTGACGTGACAATATAATTCCACATAAGCTATATTTTATATATACATTATTTTATTTATTATATTATAGTACATCAAATTACATGGCATCAGCACCAAAAATATTGTAATAAATGAAAAAAAAATTGGTAATCGATTCACCATTCTCCTATCCTCCACTAGAATCCATTTCGCCCCCTAGCTCCCCCCCACCGGCGATTCTTCACCCACCGCCGCGATCTGTCTATGACCCCCACCGCGATTCGCCGCGCCGGCACCCATCCTCTTCTCTCCCGTCTCCAACCATCCACCCACCGCCGCAATCTGCCCAACTGTGCCCGGCCCCGCCCACCGCCGCGATCTGCCTCGCCGTCTCCTTCCCTCCACCCACCGTGCCTAGCCCCTGCAGCGATCTGCCCCACCGCGCCACGCCCCTCCCACCGCAATGATCTGCTTCACCAGCTCTTCCTCCCCCCCACCGCGATTCGTCGTCCAGCCTCAAGTGACTCTCTCCTTCCCCTGCCGCGACGATTTGAAAGCACCATCATCGTTTCTCTGACCTTCCCCTCCCCGCCACCATCAGCCATGGTAAGTATTATTTTAGAAAACAAATTGAATGCGTTTTAGAATAATGAAATTTTGGAAAGATTTACCAATCGATCAATAATCTGTCAATTTTTAGGGTTTGAAAAATTATTATATTAGGAAATATTACATTTCATTATGGTTAGTACTAAATCTTAGAAATATGAAAATTTGGAAAGATTTACCTATCGATTAATAATTGGAAACTTTATAACCTAAATTTTTAGTATAAATTCCTTAGTTAAAATGATTTAGGTCGTGTTTTTACAGCCACACAAGGTATCTTTCTTTCTTCTGTTGCTGCGTTTTTTCATCTTTTGCTCTTCTTGAATTTCAACTGAATTTGGTGGCTATGTGTAGATTAGTTTCTTTACATTTCCTTTTAGTGATGAATAAGTTTTGGGCTTTGAACTTTTGCTCATTTTGTGTTGAATTGCGATTGATTCGTGGATTGGAGTGTAGGAGGTCAAGTATTATCAATCTATAATAATAAGCACATGCACATACCTTTGAACATTTCTAAGAGTTTGATTGAATTTGGAATCAGTAACTGGAGGTGAAGAAGAAACTTCTTGCCGCTGTGCCCCAAAACTCAACGAGGGCCGTCGTTCAACCTTGCCTCCCCTTCCTGAAGACCCGCCACTGTCCCTGTGCCGTCGTCGGAGACTCCTCTGCCTCGACGAACAAGGCAGCCACCCCGGGCTCTCAGCAAGTGAAATGAGAGTCTCACACAAACAGGTAAACTAATAATTGTTTATGTGTAGTATGTTGGGAACAAGCTTAGAAATTGATTGAGTTCCACATCTATCACTTCTGTCTATTGATCATTGTTTCTGGTAGAGGTAGTTTTGGAACCCATGGTATTCTGATCTGGTGTTTTTCAAGATGATGAAGAACTATATGATTGGGTTTGGTTGAATTTGCAGATCTGATGGATGATTGATTCGTTTATTTTGTAATTGAAACGGGTGCTTTCAATTTTGTATCTAATTTTCATATATTAATGGTGCTTTTCAATTTGTCGTGATTCTTCGTGTTTATCAAATGCTTTTTTTATTAAATATGGGGGCTGATTTCCGATGGGTGTTGATGGGTGATTTAAATTTAAATATGGACAGGTTGGATTGAAGATTGAAGATACGAGGGAAGAGGAAGAAGAGGAGGAGAATGAGCATGATGAATGAAGAGGGCTAACATTTTAGTGTTGTTGCCTCTGCAAATGGCCCCAATCCGAAGTAGGAGAAAACCAAGAACGGCCACAATCCGAGTAGTCTGAAGTAGGAGAAAACCAAGAAGTTGATCTCCAGCAGCGCCCCAGATCATACTGATCCAAAGCTGTCAAGTTTGCTACCGAAAAAGAAAGTTAAACGGAAGCCTGGTGCCAAGGTGGTCGAAGCCACATTCCGCCTCGAGAAGCTGGTGGTTTCGTAGGGCGGAGAAACGACATTAACTTGATAATCACTTGGGTTTGTTTATCTGTGTAAAGCATTGAACTATCGTTGATAGTTGATTACAGTTGATAGTTGAGTAGTTTTTTAGTTAGATTTTTTGTTATGGTGTATTAATCTTTGTGGTAATTTTTGTAATTATTGCCACTGAACTACAGTTTATAGAGGATTTTGAAGGTTCTCTATTACAAGTTATATTAGTTGTAGAGCTCATAGATTAAATTTGGCCGTCTCTTTTCTCTTTTTGTTGTGGGGAAGGTTGACTACTATTTTATTGGTGAATTATGGATTTATAATATATATAAAAGGGTAAATATCACTTTTTGACCCATCGTTTGAGAGTTTTCTCAAATTTATCCCACTCTAAGGATATTTACAAAACAATACCCATCGTTTAATTTTTTTCTTATTTGTGGCCCGCAAAAATTTTTTGGCTAACGGTAAATGACGTGTTCCGGCCAAGTTCCATGTAGCTATTACACATCAGTATTAAAAAAGAAAAAAAAAAGTAAGTAAATACACGGCAGAGTGTGGATGGAATCCTCTCTCTCTCTCTTGGAGATTTCCGCCGCTGTCTCCGAAATCTCCGGCGAGCGGCGCCTCCTAGAGGTCACCCACCGGTGTTTTGGGGATCGATGAGGCCGATGACGTCCCTAGGTCGGCTCTCTTCTCAATCCTAGAAAATCGAGGCCAAAGGGCGAGCTCCGGTTCCCCCTCGGTTCGAGCATAACGCTGCCGCCTGGAGTACGCGGCCATTGTTGCTCTTCTGAGGGCTCCGACGAGCGGCAGAAGTTTCACCGTCGTCGCCCTCTTTGATTTGACGGAGCAGGGCAGTCGCCCCTCTTCTCCTTCTCACAGTCCACGTCAATGTCCATCCCCGGTTCAATGAAATTCAGGTACAACAAATTACCTCTCTCTTTCCCCCAAATGCTAAATTCGGTTTCACCCTTGGAATCATTCTATAATTTATGTATTTCATGTTTCTAGAGCAAGTGGTTGTAACCTTCAATTCCTTGTGATTCCATCCACACTCTGCCGTGTATTTTCAGGGATTTGTCACTTGAGTTTTGAGAAGTCATGAGAAGTCAGACACGCTTCTTTTCTTGTGTGTATTAACTTACTTTTTTTTTTAATGCTGATATGTAATAGCTACATGGCACTTCGCTGGAACACGTAATTTTTCGGTAGCAGGAAATTTTTTGCGGGCCACAAATAAGAAAAAAATGAAACGATGGGTATTGTTTTGTAAATATGCTTAGGGTGTGATATATTTGAGAAAACGCCCAAACGATGGGCCAAAAAGTGATATTTGCCCTATATAAAATATATTTTAAATAAAAAAAATAAAATGTATTTTTGAAAGTATCGTATCATGGTTTTTGAAAAAATGACGTATTTATGTTCCCGTATCGTTTTCGTATTCGTCCCCATACTTCATAAAATTATTATTCTATTATTCAACTAATATTTATCGTTATTTTCAAGCCTCGGCGGGTATCCGACAGGTAGCGGGTGACGGATATCTGGCGGGTGGCGGGTTGGTGGATACCCGACAGGTGGGGTCGTGTGTATGGGTGACAAATAGTAGTGTACAAGAAGTTGAAATTTTTTCTAAAATTGTTGCAGTTTCGTAGTGATTTATTTGTGGGGTGGTTTATTGCATTTGTTGGGTGCTTGATTGCAGGATGTCGACGCCGAGAAGTAGCAACGCTCCTACCTCTCAAGCCTTAACGGGTATCCGACGGGTAGTGGGTGGCGGGTATTCGCGGGTTGCGGGTATGAGTGGCAAATAGTAGTGAGTGGTAAATAATTTTTTTGAATGTATGTTTCACTAAGTCATGTTAAAGATGAAAGTTCTCTTTAATTTATTTTTTTTTCATTTTAGTTTAATGTGTAATGACCTATATCATATTAATAATTTTTTTAGTGAATAATCTCCATAATTTATAAATATATTAAGAAATAATTTTTACGCTTTTTTATATATAAATTATAACATCAAATGATACCCGTCGAAATTCGACACGTTACACTCTAGTATTAATAAGACGGAGGGAGCATATATGTAATTTTATATTTCAGCATATGTAATTTTTCATAAATAAGTAACATATTTTTATATTTTTATATAATTTTAATTTTTTATAATTATAAATTTATTATTGTCCGTGCATGGCACGAAACACGTACTAGTTAATTATAGTACTAAACAAAGGACCGAGTTTAATAAATAACATATTTTCTAGAATTGCAGGTAAAACTACAAATAACTGAAGCATTATTTTGTCTACCTTACAAAATTTCTACGTCTATGCTCCCAAACTGCGCAACTCCAAGTTTCCTTCTAGAAGTTAAGGATCAAAACACTCGTGGAAGCAAAGCAGTGCTTAATAAAGATTTTCTTCTAGATTGAAAATTTCAGACCACCTATTCTTTTCAAGGAAATGCACGACAACTTCTATATAGCCTTCATTATAATTTTTAACCAACATAGGCTCAAACTAGAAATGAATCGACCCCATCAGTAAAAGAAAGAGGCATCAGTAAAAATTTTAGCAGAAGATTGAACTCAACCGCAATCTTAAAAGAAATGGGTTAAATAAGAATGTTGAGATTGCATCCTTTATCATTTATCAGCATTTCTTTTAAGATTGCTCCATTTCTTACGGAAAATAACTGAAAAATGACTAAATCTTTAAAGAAACAATCTTAACGGAATGGCATTAGCTGATAAATGATGTGGCACTATATAAATATCAATCAAACTTGTGTTATTTGTCGAAAAAAAATAAGAGCTCCAAATATGCGTGGGAGAGAAACGAAGAACAGAACGAGAAATCCACATCCTACTTGTCCTCAGGGACGGAGCCAGGAATTAAGTTCGGGGGGCTGAACTTGTACGGCCCCGAGAATTTTTTTTTGGGCATTCTGTATATTTAAGGTATTTTTTTATTAAAATATGAGCATAATACTAATAATAACGAACAACATTTTCATAGATTATATAGTTTCAATATATCACAAAACTTTTTTTGGACATTCCGTATATTTAAGACATTTTTTATTAAAAGGCAAGCATAATAATAATAATAATAACAAACAACATGTTCATAGATTATATATTTTCTACATATTACAAATTAGTTTCAATACATTATAATTTTTTTTAGCATTTCATACATATTAGGCATTTTTTATTAAAAGACAAGTATAATAGTAATAATAACAAACAATATTTCATAGATTATATAGTTTTAAATAACAAAATTATCCTTAAATTAAGTATACATGAGAGAATATAATAACCAAATACTCTTTTATAAAACAAAATTATTTTATAATAGGGATAAACATATATCTATATATATTTAAAAAAAAAAAACTCAAAATTTGGGAGGGGGCTTTAGCCCCCCCTGGCTCCGTCCCTGCTTGTCCTAATAAAACGAAACTTATGATGGCGTTAAATCTGAGCAAGAAATGGATTACCTATGCAGCTTCAATAACTGGACTCAGAGGGTGTTTGGCTAAGCTTAGTTTAAAGAGCTTATAAGTTGTTTCAAAAGCTTATAAGATGTAATTTCTTAAGATCTTATAAGTTGTCAAAGTGTTTAGATAATTGAGCTTATAAGCTAAAAAGAGAATTTTTAGTTAGAGAAAGAAAAACTTTGTTAGAGAGAGAAAATCGAAAAGAAATGATAACAGAATGATATACTTATGTTTGGCTAACACTTTCAAGAAGTTTATAAGCTCTTAAACAACTTATAAGTTGTTTTAAAGAGCTTATAAGCTCAGCCAAACATCCTCTTAGTGTAATGGTTCAATTCTCATGTGGCTTACGCAGATTCAAGCGCTTCCTTCGCTCAGGGCAACAATCCTTCGCTACGGGTAGAATTGCAATAGTAGTTCAAGGCTTCTTCAAGGATTCTATTGAGACCCACGAAATTTCGTGGGTGGAAGGGCATGATGGTATATGCCTATTTGATGATATTCAAGGAAATGATCGAGAAATTTCGTCGACTTGAAGAAGATGGGTGGAATTTTTTCTGTACGTGTTTCAGTAGTGTGTATTGACCAAGGTTTTTTTGTCTCTGTTATTGTTAATCTGAGTTATTGTTCACATTAGGATTATATGTGGTCTTCAGATGTGCGTAAATTTCATGTTTCATGAAAGGAGTAAAATTTATCGTTGCAAAGTTCAAAATGGGTATATTTTGAATTTTGCCTCTTTAATAGTATTTCCCACCAAGAAGTATGTTCAGTAATGGATTATAAGAGTTGACAGGTAACAGCAGCAAACTCATGGCACTGATAAACAATCATGCAAATATATATAGTAACGACACAA
Source organism: Salvia miltiorrhiza (assembly GCF_028751815.1). Lineage (NCBI taxonomy): Eukaryota > Viridiplantae > Streptophyta > Magnoliopsida > Lamiales > Lamiaceae > Salvia > Salvia miltiorrhiza. The sequence goes on along the minus strand of NC_080388.1, from coordinate 18,385,060 downwards.
ACAAAATTCCCATTTGACATAACAATGGAAGTAGCAAGATAATCCTCATCTCAGAAACAGAAAAATATGTTCCAACAAAGTAAACCAACTTCCTCTAAACTCGATAAGTAGACTCAATTCTGTTATGGTAACACCAAAATTCTCATGAAGGTTAACGGTAGCGACGGAGGGAAAGGGTCTGGTTCCTTTTCCAGGTAGCCCTTCTCGAGGGACGTGCTTTGTGGTGCAAATGCCCTCTGCCTCTGAGACCTCTGTACTTCTTTCCAGCAGAAGTGAGACCGCGAAGCTCCCTGTGTTTGTGGACTGGATTGCAGATCCAGTTGATTCTTGGGTCGTTGCGGATAGTAGTATGGGCCGGATCAATCAGAATCACCTCAAAGTACTTGTAAGTAGAGTCCTGAAGTTTTAGACAACAAGTAAACAGCACTGCATTCAAGATTCGATTCGAAAGCGGCTAATTTCAAGCACAAAGCAGAAATTGCTAGCCTAGTACTTCAACAGCCCACTTACCCACTGTTCACTTGATTCTCCAAAATCAACTTGTTCAAGAACACATTCAAGAGCATGTTGCAGTTTGAAAATAATTATCAACCGTTTTGCATTTTACGAACAGAAACGCTTAAATTGACCATAAGTATCTATTTCTCAATTTTTCTAGTGGAAGGCTGATGATTAAATTGCTCATTAGCATGGTAAAAGAATCAAAAAAGATACATAGACATATACAAGGTATGTGCTCGATGCAAACCTCATTAATCCAGTAAGAACTCAGAACCCTAAGGCCACCGAGTTTCCTTCCAGCTCGTTCCTCTGCGACTGACCGCTTGCTGCGCTGGAATTTCAGCTGAGTAACACCCTGGTTGGTGGGCTTACCATAAACAATACCCTTGGAAACTGGCCTCTTCCTTCCTCCACGTCTTACTCGGACACGATAGATGACATAACCCTGAAAAGTAAATTGTGTTGGTAGTCATATAAAAAAGAAAATGAACAACTAGCACAGACACCATGAATTCAAGCAGTAGAGGAGCCACATGGGGACTGGGGGGCTGGAGCCCCTCCCAAATTTTGAGTTTTTTTTTTAAAGTATATACTCCCTCCGTCTCACAAAAACATGAACAAAGAGAAATGGCATGGGTCTTAAGAAATATTAGTTATAATGAATTAATTAAGAAAAGATAGTGGTGGGCTATAATGGTTTTTTTGTAAATAAGTGTAAAAAGGAGGGATGAAAAATAAGGGGATAATTTCCAAAAATAGTAATGTTCATGTTTTTGTGAGACGCCCTAAAATGGAAAAATATTCATGTTTTTGTGAGATGGAGGGAGTATATGTTTATACCTATTATAAAAAAACTTTGGCCTTATAAAAGTTGATTTACTTGTTATATCCCCTCATAAATATTTAATTTCATGTTAATTGTGTTATTTAAAACTATATAATCTATGAAAATATATTCGTTATTATTACTATTACGTTTTTCTTTTAATAAAAAATGCCTAAAATATACGGAATGTCCCCAAAAAAATTGTAGTGTATTGAAACTGTATAATTTTTTAAAATATACGAAATGCCCAAAAAAAATCAGGGTTACCGCCCCCAAACCCCCGTACAAATTTAACTCCCTCAACTAAATTCCTGACTCCGACACTGAATTCAAGTGATACTATACACTCTAGATTACATTTTAAGATGGTCCAGCTATTTATAAGATAAAAATCTTATCTTATTGGGAACAAAATACATTCCAAAATACTACCCGAATACAGTTGTATCTTACTGTTTCCTAACGAAGCACAAACCAAAAGTAAAATATAACAACAAGAATAACAAATAAGTAAATATATAATTTTGCATCAGCGATTCAGCACACAAAAATGACAAACGATAACGCAAAAATCAGGCAATAATCGATCCTAAGGAAATAGCTCACAACTAAAATCCATCTAGAAAATCTAATGACGCTTCGTAGGTGTATGAGATTCACTTCGGTTCTATTTCGGTAGACTCAACTTGAAGAAGTGAAGTGTCAACTAACCCTAATTTCACAGATCAGAACCAGAAATCAGAAATGAATGGAAATTGCACTCTCATACAACAAATAACTGCGTTTGAAATAAATAAAATAGAATAGGAAAAAGAAAAAGACCTGCTTGGCCTTGTAGCCGAGGCGGCGGGCCTTGTCGGGGCGGGTGGGGCGGGTGACGCGTACAACAGCGGGAAGCTGGCGATACTCCCAGCAGCGGACCCTAAGCAAGAACCGCATCACATCTGATTGCTTCTTCTTCCACAGCTCCGACACGTACGTGTACGCACCTGCGATCCGAATTCATCAATTTTTTGGTGGAATTAAAAAACAGATCGAAATCAAATTAGAAATGAAGGAGTTGAGAATTACCCATTGCTGCAGTGGCTGTTCAGACTTCCAACGTTCCGTTTAGGGCGAATGAGGAGGCTCGACTGGTTACTAGGTTTTTAGTGGGGGGTTTAATTTTGCATTTTGGAGCCCAGAGTTTAGATGGTTTTGCACTTTGGACCTTGCAGAATCTACAAATACCAAACCAATTCATTTTCGGGTGTAACTAGGGTTGTAAATGAATCAATAATTTTGCTCGATTCGAGATTCGATTCGAAATTGTCTGATTCGTATTCGAAATTATTCGATTCGTATTCGATAATAAATATTCGATTCGATTCGATTATTATTCAAATACTTAAATGAAATATTGATATTCGATTCGATATTCGTAGTTATTCGATTCGAAATATATATATCTATATATATATATATATATATATATATAATTTTTTATTTTAAATTATTGAATATACTAAAAAGTAAAACCTAAACCTAATTCACTAAAAGTTATTCCTCAAATCAGCGCCTCCTCCTCAACCTCATTCCTCAAATCAGCGCCGCACCGCTCCCGCCTGCACCTAAACCTCGTCGCCCCACCCCCGCCGCAGATCTGCGCCTGCACCGCGCCACCTGCACCTGAACCGCGTCGCCTGCACCGGTCCGCTCGTCGCGCCTGCATCTGCACCGCGCCGCGTCGCCGCATGCCTCTGCATCGCCGCATCGCCGCCTGCATCTGCACCGGTCGCCACACCTGCATCTGCATCGCTGAGCGGTCCGCGCCGCCCCACCCTTCCGGCCGCAGATCTGCTCGCCGCCTGCTCCAGAGCTTGCACAGCGTCGCCGCACCGCCTGCACCCTGTCGGCCGCAGATCTGCTCGCCGTCTGCTCCAGAGCCTACACCGCGTCGCCGCGCCTGTTTACTTGCTGCCGTGCTTGAGTATCTCGCAGCCGAGGTATTGCTTCTATTTTCCTGCATTTTCAATTCTGGGTTCCGGTGTTGCTAGATTTCTGAATCTGATCATGCACTTTAGTTGAACCTATCTTTGCTTTTCTGTTGGGACTTTTTCTGATTTTCTGTGAGAAATTGGCGTAGTGAATCGGGTATTTTTTTAGTTTTGAGCGTTGATTGAGCTGGTTAGGGCTAACTACAACAGTATCCTTTAAGCAGATTAGTGGCGTTTTTTATATTTAAGCATCTGAATTTCTTGTGTATTTTAAGCATCTGAATATCTGCATCTGAATTAATATCTGCATCTGAATTTAAGCATCTGAATATCTGCACAGGATGAGTAGCTTGAGTTGTAATAAATTTCTTGTGATTTTATGTTTGTTTTGGCATAATGCAGTTAATGGACAATTCAAATCTAATAGAAAATACTCCTCAAGTAGATGAGATTATGGTGCAAGTGAATGATGTGGAGAAAAAAGTTGTGGATTGAAGAGGTGTTTGCAAAAGAAGCTTCACGTTAAGTTACAAGCTTGAAGGAAGATTGAATGCTTGACATTTGTTCTGGTATCATCTTATTTTGATGTATTTGAAACTTTTCATGATGTATGTTTCTACATGGATATTGTTTATTTTACAATATTTTGAATTTAAGCAGCAATTGTATTATTTAACATTTTTTTTCACTTCAAATTTTCGAATCGAATAATATCGAATACAAGTCGAATACTCGAATCGAATATTCGAATCGAGTATTCGGTTCGACAATTTAAGGAACTATTTTAAAACGAATCGAATACTCGAATCGAATCGAATAACTCGAAAATATCAACGAATCGAATAACGAATCAAATTTAATATTCGAACTCGAATCGAATCACGAATCGAATAATAGTTTCATTTCACGAATACGAATCGAATATGTTGATATTCGCTTCGATTCGATTCGATTACAACCCTAGGTGTAACTATTTATAGCCTCCATTTTACTCCTTACAGCCTCTTTCTTAAAATAACAAAACAATTGATGAGGACTGTAATACTCATCAGCGCTGTGCTTAGCAATACCAGACCCTAGCTCTGCCGGGGAGACAGAGCAGAGGCTCTGCCGGAGAGATAGAGCAGAGCAGACCCCAGCTCTGCCGGAGAGACAGAGCAAAGCAGACCCCAGTTCTACCGAGGAGCCAGAGCAGAGATCAACCCGCCCTGCCAGAGCAAAGATACCCGACGTGCCAGAGCAGAGCTACCCAACGTGCCAGAGCAGAGCTACCTGATACAAACTGACAGAGCAAAGCAACCTGAGATAGCCAGAGACAGAGTTCAACCAGAGACAGCTCTGCCGAGAGCCCTACCAGAGTGAAGCGCTTCCAGAGCCAGTCTTGCCAAGAGTCAGCTCTACCACCAAGTTGGACTTCATGGGCTTTAGGCTTAGGCCCAATTAGTTATCTATAAATAGAAGGTTTAACATTAGCATGGAGGAGGATCAATTTATTCTAGCACTTCACTTGTAATATGTAAAATACTCTTGAGATAGTGAAACCAACGAAGAACCTCCCGTGGACGTAGGTCTTCATGACCGAACCACGTAAATCCGTGTCTCATTTATTGCTTTATAGTTTAGGTGTTGATACCATGCTTTTATCAACTGGCGCCGTCTGTGGAAAAGGATCAGGGCTACGTGTGAGTTCCGACGAGCTTAAAAAAAAAATCTCTCATTTTGTTTCCAGATTCCGGTGAACTTCTATTTACAGATTCCGATCATCTTCAACCAAGAGGGGAAAAATCTTAAAATAAGCCATATTCACCCATGTTCTTCGATGGGGGAGGAGCGAATATCACATAGCCAGCTGCTGTCGCTGGTGGAATGAGGAAAAAAGCCGAGCTCAGGGGAGCTTTTCTGAAATTTTTGAAAAATAAAGATTGGGAATTCGTTTTGGGGTTTCTTCGAGTTTCTGGTGAAAGAATCGTTGCACCAGTTCTATCGACCTATAATCGACCTCCCACTACCGTTCTCTCTAAGAGATGTGGATGTAATCCATATTTACTGCCAGTCTTCACTCAGAAAAAAGAAAAATCTGATAGTCCGGAGCCATGGCCATTCTTCTCTCTCTCTGAATTTCCTCCCGAAATCTAACAAGCAAGGGTAGCTCATTTCTCCCTATCTCTCAGATCCAAGTCGGACAACATGTATCAGTCCACGATAGTCCCAAATCTCCAGCGAAATTCACTTCTCTGCTCTCTCTCTCTCTCTCTCTCTCTCTCTCTCTTTGAGAGAGAGTCGCCGCCGGTCTGTCATGAAATACGCCGCCGCGGTTCTTCAGCGGCTTGAGCCGCCGGCGAGGATCTCTCTTCCTCTCTCCCTTTTTCCTCAAGATCGGAAGCCGCCCCTCTTGAAATCGAGCAACGGTCATCGTCCGCCACCTCTGTAAGTTGGAAAAAAAAGGTATAATTCTTGGTGAAGATTCAGGTTTCAGGTATTTTCCAGTTTCCGGCGGGAATGACTTGCAATTTCCACCTAAATTCGGCGAGCAAATCGCTGCCCCTTGATCGGCGTCGCCTAGGTGTGCAAGCAGCACCAGTCGCTGGCCACTTTGTCAAGGTGTCGAGGCTCCGCATCGCACCGATCTTCGGCGGAATCGCGCCGTCAAGGGAGAAATCTCAAAGCACAGCTATATCATTGGGAATTGCAGATTGAGAAAACAGAGCCGCTGCAAAATTTGTTCTCCTTGAGCTGGAGATTCACGCATCTACACAAAAAGAACGGGCACCTCTGGGGACGAGAACACATCTGCTCATTGGATGTGGTTACCAGGGATCTAGATCAGACTAAATGTTACCGGACTAAGTTTTCTCGAACTCTCTCTCTACATTGAATCTATTCTGGAATTAATAAGGGAAAAATGGGGTGAATTACATCTGATTTTGTGAGGTTTAATTGAGGTTGATATTGCTGTGATTTTTGGGTTAATTTTGGGTCTAATACTGTTGATTTCGAACACTTGTACAATCGGGATCATCCCATCATGATATATCCGGTTGAAGAATGATGATTCATGCTTTGGTGACTATCGTAATTTTATAGAGAACATGGCTATTAAATCTTTGGTTGAGCTGTGAATTTCTTGAGGGAAAATTTTTTAATATCGTCTGCTATGTTCACTTATGTATTTGCCGATGATCACTTCTCCTGATTTAAGCCTTGAGTAACCGATTTAAAACTTTATTATAATCTTGCTCTATTTGTTGTAGTTTGCCTGAGACTACTGCTGTTGGGACTAATTGGAGATCAATCATTGTTGATTTAATCACTAGAAAAACCATAAGTTAAGGGCTATGCGCTTCACACTACCTTGAGGGTGACAAACGCTAGCCACCAAGTTATATCTACCGCGGATTAGTCGGAGTCCGACGAGGCAGCAAGGGCCTGGCATTGTCAGCATTGTCCTGGCTTCAACCGAACAGAACAGTTGCCCTTCTTCCTATCATAAGCTAAGTCTTTTAAATCCTATGGATGTATTTATTCAATTCCTGAGATTGCATTATTTTGGAATACTATTGATGCTGGATGAGCTTTCAAGAAAAATGGCTCGACTGATAAAGCTGATTAGCGACATGTGTATTATGTTGTGAATCACGTGAAGCTTCTTTGACGTGAGAGGGGATACAGCGCAATCAAAAAAGTCGTGGAATGCTGTTACGATATCCCACATCGGTTCTACATGAAAGTGTGGAATGGTATATAAGAGGGGGTCAACCTTTTACCCTTGACCATGGTTTTGGGTTAAGTTAGGGCTCCCTAACTTATATGTCTAACAATTTGGTCCGACCTGATATCCCACATCGGTTCTACATGAAAGTGTGGAATGGTATATAAGAGGGGGTCAACCCTTTATCATTGACCATGGTTTTGGGTTAAGTTAGGGCTCCTTAACTTATATGTCTAACAATTTGGTCCGACCTGCCGGATCCGGAAGTTTACGGGAGAGGGCTACCTGGGGAGAGTGCCGCACGACTCCAGGGGCTCGAAGGCGACCTGCCTGGGTCGATCGAAGGCTCCCCAGAGTGAGAGCCGTCCGTGGACGTCCGGTCTTAATGGGGGATGGATTGTTACGATATCCCACATCGGTTCTACATGAAAGTGTGGAATGGTATATAAGAGGGGGTCAACCCTTTACCCTTGACCATGGTTTTGGGTTAAGTTAGGGCTCCCTAACTTATATGTCTAACAATTTTATTGTTACGATATCCCACATCGGTTCCACATGAAAGTGTGGAATGGTATATAAGAGGGGGTCAACCCTTTACCTTTGACCATGGTTTTGGGTTAAGTTAGGGCTCCCTAACTTATATACCTAACAATTTGGTCCGACCTGCCGGATCCGGAAGTTTACGGGAGAGGGCTACCTGGGAAGAGTGCCGCACGACTCCAGGGGCTCGAAGGCGACCTGCCTGGGTCGATCGAAGGCTCCCCAGAGTGAGTGCCGTCCGTGGACGTCCGGTCTTAATGGGGGATGGATTGTTACGATATCCCACATCGGTTCCACATGAAAGTGTGGAATGGTATATAAGAGGGGGTCAACTCTTTACCTTTGACCATGGTTTTGGGTTAAGTTAGGGCTCCCTAACTTATATACCTAACAATTTGGTCCAACCTGCCGGATCCGGAAGTTTACGGGAGAGGGCTACCTGGGGAGAGTGCCGCACGACTCCAGGGGCTCGAAGGCGACCTGCCTGGGTCGATCGAAGGCTCCCCAGAGTGAGAGTCGTCCGTGGACGTCCGGTCTTAATGGGGGATGGATTGTTACGATATCCCACATCGGCTTCTACATGAAAGTGTGGAATGGTATATAAGAGGGGGTCAACCCTTTACCCTTGACCATGGTTTTGGGTTAAGTTAGGGCTCCCTAACTTATATGTCTAACAAATGCCTTTGAAGTTTGGACACTCTTGATATAGCCCTCAATGCAGATTGACAAAGATGACGGACCTTTCAATCTCTTTCAAGGACGGTGGCGAAAGCCACAATTGCCAGCGCTGCCATTCAATCTCTGGTGTTCTCTGTTCCTACCATGCGCCGTTCAAGCCGATGGACACTCTAAACTTACAACATTTACTATGCTAAAATTATATCAGGGAAGAATCTTTCATTGAGTATTGGCATATATCTCTATTCTTGTTGCTATATCTATAGTTTCAATATTGCTTGAGAGGGGCTGTAATCTTGTTTATACGTTTATGCTAAGCTAGTTATTGTCAGTCTATCATGAATATCGATCTGTGGGATTATGTTTGATTATGTTGCTTGAAGTCTACTATTTAGGATCTGAATATGTAGTTTAAATATCAACGTTGACATTCTTTTAATAGTACCAGCGCAGGAATTATATATATATTTATCTATGTAAAGGTTCCTAAGTTTGTGAGCTTGATATTGCTATGGTTTTCTTCTGGTTTCGGGCTTGATATTGCTATGGTTTGGCTCAAAGTTTGGACTGATGGCTATGATTTGGCTTTGATCTTAGCTCAGCGCTGAAGAGGGCAGCGCAGGTGAGGGTCTTTGAGGGCAGCGCAGGCATGGCGGTAATCCTCGAGGGCAGCGCAGTACGGTAGTCGTCGAGGGCAGCGCAGGCGAGGGCCTTTAAGGGCAGCGCAAGCATGGCAGTAATCCTCGAGGGTAGCACAGTACGATAGTCTTCGAGGGCAGCGCAGGTTCACGAAAAAGACTAAATGGGCAGTGCAGGTTCACAAGGAAGATTCAGTGCTGCTGCTCAGCCCGGGAAGAAGCTCTCAATTTCCAGCGCAGCTACTCAGCTCGGGAAGAAGTTTTCAATCTTCAGCGCTGTACTCCAGTCCTGCGGGGATAAGATAACTGATGATTGGGAGATGAACACATTCACGAATCAAAATTTAGGAATGCTACAGGAAAATTTTGAGAGCCATGGTTCAGCCTAATTTGATGGGAAGTGCCTCCATTTGCTAGCGTTTTTCAATTTATTTTCATGTGATTACTTTGCCTATAATCTCATTTTCGTTCGATTTATCGTGCAAGGAATATCGATCAAAGCTCAAGTGTTCAAGGGAACTACTAGTGAAACCTGGGAAAATTTACAGCACAACAATAATGGTTGACAATGCTGGAAAACCTGCTTCGGCAGAAAATGAGCTTTAGTGGCAATTCAGCCACGCTGCGAAGGGGAAAGCCTTAAGTGGAATCTGGGTCTTCTCAGCGCAGCCAGGGCAGTTATCTCAGCTACCTCCGGGCAGCTATCTCAGCGCAGCTATCTCAGCTACCTCCGGGCAGCTACCTCAGCGCAGCTATCTCAAAGCAGCTATCCCAGTCATCTCAGCTACCTCAGGGTAGCTACCTCAGCGCAGCTATCCAGAGCAGCTATCCCAGTCATCTCAGCTACCTCAGGGCAGCTACCTCAGCACAGCTATCTCAGAGCAGCTATCTCAGCTATCTCAGTAGTTTTCAGTGCAGAATGTCCAAGTCGTTTTCAGTTCAGAATGTCTATGCTCCGCGCAGGAATATCGTAAGCCGCAAAAATTAGACAGAGTTCTTTGATTGTCTGTACTACGCGCAGGAATACCGTAAGCTGCGAAAGTTAAATAGGGTTCTTTGATTTTCTATGCTCCGCACAGGAATACCGTAAGCCGTGAAAGTTAGACAGGGTTCTTTGATTGTCTATACTCCGCGCAGGAATACCGTAAGCCGTTAAAGTTAGACAGGGTTCTTTGATTGTCTATGCTCCGCGCAGGAATATCGTAAGCCGCGAAAGTTAGACAGGGGTGTACCATCATAAGGGCTGCTCTGCGGGGGTGTACCATCTTTGTACCATCTTAAGGACCGATCTGCGGGGGTGTACCATCTTGAGGGCCGCTCTGCGGGGGTGTACCATCTTAAGGGCCGCTCTGCGGGGGAGTACCACCAATATTTCACAAAGTCTTCTCAGCGCGGTCTTGTCAGCGCAGTCAGTGCAGCGCAGTCAGCGCGGGGTTGTCAGCGCAGTCAGTGCAGAGCAGTCAGCACGGTCTTCTCAGCGCAGCTATCTCAGTTATCTTAGCGCAGATCACTTGAGTCTTCTCAGCACAGGTTATCTAACCCCTTATCATCTTTAATGATGCTCGACGAATCAAAAGGGAAAATTATTATATTTTTTTATCTTAGTTCATTTACAACGTTGAAATACTTTGTCACCATTGTTTTGTAAAGATTGACAATTTTTATCTAATAAGTTGCAGGGAATTATATATGCTTAGTTGACTTGGGAGAACATCTCAGCGCTGACTCTACACCATGCACCACTGATTGAACCCAAAAATGACACAGTTCAACCATACTAGGGGGGGAGTAGCTGATGAGGACTGTAATACTCATCAGCGCTGTGCTTAGCAATACCAGACCTCAGCTCTGCCGGGGAGACAGAGCAAAGCAGACCCCCAGCTCTGCCGGAGAGACAGAGCAGAGCAGACCCCAGTCTGCCTGGGGAGACAGAGCAGAGCAGACCCCAGCGCTGCCGGAGAGACAGAGCAGAGCAGACCCCAATTCTGCCGAGGAGCCAGAGCAGAGATCAACCCGCCCTGCCAGAGCAAAGATACCTGATGTGCCAGAGCAGAGTTACCCGACGTGCCAGAGCAGAGCTACCTGATACAAACTGACAGAGCAAAGCAACCTGAGATAGCCAGAGACAGAGTTCAACCAGAGACAGCTCTGCCGAGAGCCCTACCAGAGTGAAGCGCTTCCAGAGCCAGTCTTGCCAAGAGTCAGCTCTACCACCAAGTTGGACTTCATGGGCTTTAGGGTTAGGCCCAATTAGTTATCTATAAATAGAAGGTTTAGCATTAGCATGGAGGAGGATCAATTCATTCTAGCACTTCACTTGTAATATGTAAAATACTCTTGAGATAGTGAAACCAACGAAGAACCTCCCGTGGACGTAGGTCTTCATGACCGAACCACGTAAATCCGTGTCTCGTTTATTGCTTTATAGTTTAGGTGTTGATACCATGCTTTATCAACAATAATAATTAATTACAAATTTTTTGTTGTGTGATTTTTATAAAAAATTTATATCGTGAACTATGAAGTTCTTTAGTGTGAAGCAATTTATCTAATGTAGTGCCTAGTTATTAGGTGTGTTTTAATTGTCCTAATCAATTAATTATGATATTTCTTTCTTTTACAAATTTGAAGCCATTGTAAATCTCTTGACATGTAGATCTGGTTAATGTTAAGTGTCTGTCAATCTTGTTTTAATTATTTTGGTTTGACCATTATGGAAAGAAGTGAAATGTACATGTGTATTGCTTGTGTTTCTGCAAAATTTGACCCTTTATCTCATGAATATGCTTTGACACCAATAGTGTGATATAAACATGTTCTTCCCCTGGTGAGCTGGTCCAACTAAAGTGTTTAATCATAAAGTAGAAAAGATTCTTGTTAAACGTAGAAAAAGATAAGATTTTTTTTCCAATAGTAACGAGTGGATCACTGGTGTTAGAGTTGCATAATACCTGGTTCACAATATTGTTTCTATGATGGATTATGTCGTATATAACTGAACCTTATGTTCTCATTCACTGCCCTGTTTCACAGGGATGGGAGCATACCAGTTTTGTTCATTCAAAAGTACCTCAAGAGGAAGTTAGATCTTACAAATGATGTTGAGGTAACCTCATTTCTATAGTTAATGAACATTCACTTCTGTGGGAGTCTAGCTTCTCGTTTCCTTGATAAAAATATGTGAATCGAACTGTATACCTCTGAGTCAACACTCGTATTTAGATTGCACAAAATTGAGTTTACAGCTCCGGTCAGTTCATTTGATATTTTCTGCCAATCAAATTCTAGGTTGACATCAAGTGCATGGGGTAGACTGTCATCTCCACTGATAACACTCAAGTTTTCATGGTTTTTAATGTTCATATGATGATAATTTTATAGGAAATTGAGTGTTTGATGATTGTTTTGTGCTTAAATTGCTTTATCTTGTGAAATATGTTACTTGCTTGAACTTTGATATTTTTACAGAAATATGGAGTTCTCATTTGGACTGTTGGTCTTAATGAAAGTTGTAGTTCGTCTCGATACGAGTTCATAGGTGTAAACGGTTCGCAAATCCGAGTTTGAACGAGAAAGATATGGCCAAAACAAGAAAGTCGCGCGCAGCAGTGAATAGTGTCCGACAGGAATTTCTGATTTTTTGGGAATTTTCGGATTTTATCAGTATTTTTGAGTTCTACACTGTATTTATCTCTTGTGCTTATATATAGGTCCTTTCCGTGACCTATTAGACACATCTCTTTACCTCTATTCTCCATCTTTTCAGTTTTAGACTTAGAATTTTATTATTTTCATAGATTAGATTTATTTTTGCAGATTCAAGCTGTTCATCCAGAATTTCTTCCAGGTTTTATCTATTTCATTTATTTTAACGCAAAGACTTGCGTGCGGTGGCCGCATGCGGCCACCCGCCAACTACACATCTATATATATATTGTAAGAGGAAATAAGCATAATAACAAGGTGGTGCAGTGGTTATACTCCATAAAGCCCCACTTCATTTGAGGTCTCAAGTTTGAAACCCATGCCCCCTATTTTTCAATTTGTTTCTTTTTTTTTTCGTTTCCTTTTTTTACACTTTTTGGATTTTATTTTTGTGGTTTTGTTTTTTTTTTATACTTTTTTTTTCATTATTCCTGTTTTCTTTTTCTTATTATTTTTATTTTATTTTTTCATTATTTATATATTTTCTTTTTTTAACTGTTTTTCGATTGTATTTTTTTTTAAATTTTACTGTTTTTCTATTGTAATTTTCTTTTTCTTTTTTTTTTTACATTTTTTTCATTTTTCTGTTTTCTTTATATTTTTAATCTTTATATATATATATATATATATATTCTTTTTCTTTACAATATTTTTTTTCTATTGCATTATTTTTTAATTTTACTGTTTTTCTTTTGCATTTTTTAATATATTTTGGTTTTTTTATCCTTTCGGTATTTTCTTTATTTTTCGTTTGTTTTTTATTTTTTGTTTTTCTTTTGTATTTTTTTTATATATTTTTGTGAAAAATGTAATATTTTAAAATATTACATTTCTTCAAAAAGGTTACATTTCTTCATGTCAATAATTATTTTTTATTATAATAATAATTATTTGATAAAATAACTAAATGTAATGTTTCTAAATAATTACATTTGTTCATGATAATTATTACTTTTATTTATGAGAATTTGTACTTTTAGTTATTTGATCAAATAATTATTTGTGTAAGCAAAAGTAATAGTACTTTTAGGGTTTAGTATTCCCTATTTAGGGTGTAGTATTCAGTGTTTAGAGTTTACAAAATATTGAATGATGGTTAATACTTATTTTCACATAAGTATACATTTAAGCATGGAAATGTATATCTTAGATAAAATTAAAGTAAATATTGCCATTTGAATTTATTATTGAATGGCTAGGGTTTATTATTGAATATGACTAGGGTTTAGTATTCAAGGTTTAGAGTTTAGTATTCCGTGTTTAGGTTTAAAAAATATTGAATGATAGTTAATACTAATATTCACTTAAGTATACATTTATGCATTAAAATGTATATCTTAGATAAAATAAAAGTAAATATTGCCATTTGGGTTTATTATTGAATGGTTAGGGTTTAGTATTCAATGTTTAGGGTTTAGTATTCCCTATTTAGGGTTTAGTAATCCCTATTTAGGGTTTAGTATTTCGTGTTTACAAAATATTGAATGATGATTAATACTTATATTCACATAAGTATACATTTAAGCATGAAAATGTATATCTTAGATAAAATTAAAGTAAATATTGCCATATTATTGAATATGACTAGGGTTTAGTATTCAAGGTTTAGGGTTTAGTATTCCCTATTTAGGGTTTAGTATTCAGTGTTTAGGTTTAAACAATATTGAATGATGGTTAATACTTATGTTCACATAAGTATACATTTAAGCATGTAAATGTATATCTTAGATAAAATAAAAGTATACATTCAGTGTTTAGGTTTGAAACATTACATTTCTTCACAACAATGTTTATTTTTATTCATACGAATGTTTGCTTTTAGTTAGTTACGTAAGTAATAATCTTTGTAAATAAAAGTAATTATTGATGTGAAGAAAAGTAATATTTATAACAATAATTACTTTTTAGACAACAATAATTACAATAAATATAATATTTTTGAAACATTACATTTCTCCATATCAATTATTACTTTTTATTATATATATCAATGATTACTTTTAATAAACATAAATAATAATATTATTATTTGATCAAATTATTATTATCGTAAGAAAAAGTAATTATTGATATGTATAATGCTTTATATTGAATGAAGGTAAATATTTATATTACCATAAGTATATATTTGTGCAACAAAATGTATATCTTATGCTTATTAAAAGTAAATACTCATATTAGGGTTTAGTGTTCAGGTTTTAGGGTTTAGTTTACAGGGTTTAGAGTTTAGTTTATAGGATTTAGGGTTTAAAAAAAATAATACTTTATATTAAATGAAGATAAATTCTTATATTTACAGAAGTATATATTTGTGCGAATAAATGTATATGTTATGCTTATTAAAAGTAACATTTACTATAAGCAAATGTAATAATTTGGGGGGACAGATCAAATGGGCGCGGGTCAAGGGCACAGATCCGGGTCAGGGCTGGGGCGCGGGTCGACCCGGCCGCATCCCATGCGGATGCCCGCATGCAAGTGTGACTCTTATTTTAATTGCTTTCTTCTTTATTATGCTTTTGTTTTATTTTGCTATGTCTGGCTAGTTCTTTTATCATGAACCTAGGGTTTGTACAAAGTTGATCTAATATGTGCCTGTTTTCTTGTGAATTACCTGATCAATAATTTACATGTCTAGCTGTTCAGTTTGAGTCTTGAATGCGATAATTGTTCAGCCGATTCAGGAATGCATGATATAGTGTTAGCCTTCAGTCTTGAATGCGACATGTGAAGCTATAGGAAGCTATTCTTTGTGTGCTATTTGGAGTTAATTTATTCCTTGGAGTCTTGAATGTGAAAAGGGGTAAATTAATCTACGTTCATAGGTGTTCGTTAGAGAAGCTTGTGAATAATATAGTGATCTTTCATCAGGTTTGGATTAAGTTGGTAATTGAATCAATAGGTTGAATACATGTGTTTGATTAACAATAGTACATCCCTAGGGTCAGAGTTTGTTTTATTATTTGAGTTTTTATCCTGTTTTATTTTATTTTGGTTGGATTTTAGTTTTATTCTTCGTTCTTTTGGGAGTTTGCCTGAATAATACTAGAGTTTACTCGGGATTACTTAGAGTGATTCGTTATAATAGTCCATGTGGATACGATACTCGACTTGCTGTTTCTGTGCTACGATTACACTGTTTAGTTGCAGTTATTGTTGTTAAGAAATTAGCGATCAACTTTTTGGCGCCGTTGCCGGGGACTATTTAGAATATACTTTAATATTTCTGATTAGACTTAAGCATTATTTCAGGCTTTTTTTTTCATGGCTCCTGATGTTTGACTGATGTGTCCCTCAGAGTATAGGCGTATAGTGGAAGATCTGGAAAGATTGCTCGAAGAATTGGACAGGCGTGCACAACATCAGTTATATTCAAAGCTGCAGGATGCCGAGGAGAAAGATGAGGAGATTGAGAAAATAGCAGTTGATGAGCCCTCTACTCCAAAAGAGGATTTTAGCATCCCTCATATTTCCGCTGCTATAGAGCATGTTTCTATTCCTGCTCCTCCCAGGTCCAACTACAAGCTTGCTGCTCCATTCCTCTGCTGCTTGGCCAAGCCACGTAATGATGAAAAAATGGCCAAGTTCATGGAGATATCTTTGAAGCAGAATGATCCTGATAGCTTTATCGTTGCTTGTGTGATTGGTTGGCATACCTTTTTAGAGGTGTTATGGGATTTAGAGGTTTATCTTCTTTTGATGCCTCTCTTTATTTTCCACCGTGTGGGGATAGGATGAGCCATGAGGTATCGTCGAGCTCTAGACGTTAAATTAAGCACTTGTTGGGAGGTAACCCAACTGTTTTTCTTTGTTATTGATTTATGCTTAAATTACTCTATTTTTAAGGGTTTGTATGTGCGTATTTTAAGATAATCTTCTGGAAATTGGTGCGTTTTATGGTGTATTTTATGCTTTGCAGGAGATTTAGGCTTTCGAGATGGAAAAATGCAATTTTGGAGAATTTTGGATGAATTTGGCGTTTTCTAGGTGTTCTGGTCTCCAGAGCAGAGAAGCGCCAGCACCAGAGAAGTAAAGCCCATCGCTCAATAGTCAGAGAAGTGAAAAGTTAGAGAAATCAATTCTCCAGAGCAGAGAAGCCAGTGCAGAGGAATCGAGAAGCCAGAGGAATCAAAGCCAAAGAAATCAAAGCCAGAGTAGGAGTGTTTTCCAGAGCGTGCGATCCGTTCCCCTGGCGATAACCATTTCTCTGACGAGGTCCGTTTCCCTGACGACAGCCGTTCCTCTGGCGAGAGCTGCGAAGTCGGCAAGAGTAGGAGTGTTTTCCAGAGCGCGCATCCAGCTGGAGAGTTGCCTTATTTTACATGTTTAGTTGTTCAGTTTGAGACTTGAATGCGATAGTTGTTCAGCCGATTCAGGAATGCATGTTATAGTAGTAGCCTTGACACTTGAATGTGATAGGTGAAACTGTAGGGAGCTATTCTTTGTGTACGCTTGGGAGTTAATTTATTCCTTGGAGTCTTGAATGTGAAGGGGGATAAATTAATCTACTTTCATAGGTGTTCGTTAGAGAAGCTTGTGAATAGTTCTGTGATCTCTCATCAGGGTTGGATTAAATTGGTAATTGAATCAATAGATTAAATGCATATAATTAATTAGTAAAAGTACATCCCTAGGGTCAGAGTCTTTTATTATTTGAGTTTTTACCTTATTTTATTTGTTGTTATTTGAATTTAGTGCTAATCAAACCTTTCTACTTTCTGTTGCATGTCTACTGTTATAGTCTGTTTAGGAGATAGCTAGAGTTATTTTGTTGTGTCAGTCCCTGTGGATACGATATTCGGTTACTTATTATTTGCTACAATTGCCTGTGTTAGTTGCAGTTTTTGTTGCTAAGAAATTAGTGATCAACTTTTTGGCGCCGTTGCCGGGGACTGATTAGAAGTTACTTTAATATTTCCGATAGGACTTAGTAGTACTTCAGGCGTTTACTATTTCTTTTTATTTTTTCTAATTCTCATTTTTTTTTCAGGCACTGCATACGATGGCTACTGATGAACAGATTCGTGCTCTACAGGAGCAGTTGCAACAGCTATTGGACGCTCAAGCTGCTAAAGAAGCTCAGAATCAGCCTCCGATTGTAGAGATGTTTGTTCCTCAGTATGAGTATCAGGAACCTCCCCGTATTAATGCCAATAATTTTGAGCTGAAGACTGGTTTGATCACTATGGTCCAGCAGAACCAGTATGGAGGACACGCTATAGAGGATCCTAATGCGCATTTGGCGCAATTTCTGGAGCTTTCCAGCACTGTAAAGATTAATGGAGTATCTGATGATATTATCCGTCTTCGTCTTTTCCCTTTCTCACTGCGGGATAAAGCGAAGTCGTGGTGTCATACATTGAATTTGAGTGCAACTACTACGTGGGAAGATGTAGCTCAAGCTTTCCTACGCAAGTTCCATCCTCCTGGCCTGACCCTGAAATTAAAGATGGACATTGTGCAGGTCCAGCAGTTTGAGGGAGAAAAGCTGGCAGATATATGGGAGAGGTATCAAGAGAAGTTGAGAAAGTGTCCGAGCCACGAATTTGATGAAGGCACGCTCATTATCATGTTCTACAATGCTTGTGGAGAGCATACAAGAATGCATTTGGACACAGCTGCAGGAGGTTCTCTGCTTCAGAAAGGCAGTTCAGAGGTTGGAACATCATAGAGAGTATGGCTGCTACAAGCTATCAATGGCCAGTAGAAAGAGTACAATTGAAAAGGGTAGCAGCTGCTTCCAGCTCTGATCCTATGGCAGCGATGGTTACACAGCTGGTAGAGCTGACTACTAAGATTAATGCTTTGACCATTGGAAATCAGGAGCAAGCTGTGAGAGATCCCATATGCATAGAAGACGTAAATTTTGTCAATGGCCAAAACTTTGGAAATTTTCAGAAGGTACAGCCAGGAATGTACAACAGAGGGCAGCAGTTTCAGCAGAAATATCAGCCAGGAGGGCGCCCACACCCAAATCTAGCCTATAGCAATCCCAACAATGCTTTGCAACCTCCACCGGGATTTTCTGTGTCTAGCGGAGGAGTTATAAATGAGCCAAAGAAGGTATCGCTGGAGGATATGATGCAGCAGATGTTAACAGAGATGTCTAGCATGAAGACAACTGTTAATACAAGGATGACCAATTTGGAGTCTCAAGTGGGTCAAATTGGAAATAATTTTTCAGCACTGTCCAAGCAAGTGCAGATATTGGAGACTCAAGTTGGTCAGATGGCCAACCAAGCAGCTGCGCAGAACAAGCCAGGCCAATTTCCTAGCAACAGTTAGTTCAATCCGAAGAGCCAATATCAACAACCTCAGCAAAATCAGCAATGTCATTCCATCCGGGTGGTTGATAATTCAATTGAGGATGAAGAGCAGCGGGATCATCCAGAGCAGCGAGATCATCCAGAGCAGCAGAATCATCCAGAGCAGCGAGATCATCCAGAGCAGCGGGATCATCTAAAGCTGCAGGACGGAAAGGATGGCAAGGAAAAAAATGTAGAGATTATGGAGGATGATGACCTGGAGACGATTGTGTGCGATTCGCCGCCTACTTCTAAGGTATCGTCGAATACCTCTACTGTTAAGAAGTCTATTCCTACTCCTACGTTTCCCAGGCCAGAGTACAAGCCTGTAGCACCTTTCCCTCTTTCATTCCCGAGGCCAAGATTAGATGAGCAAAGCTCCAAATTTTTGGAGACATTTAAGAAGTTAGCTGTGAATATTCCTTCCGTAGAGATCTTGAGAAATAAGCCAAATGAGGTGCAAATTGTGAAGGCTGTGATGGAAAAGAAGAGTGCATTCAATGAATTTGAGGAGGCGCTCGCAGTGAAGGAGTATCAGTTGGCTCCAAAGAGGGAAGATCCGGGCAGCTTCAATATTCCTGTGAAGATTGGAAAGTCATTGTTTGAAAAAGTGATGTGTGACACCGGAGCAAGCATAAATGTCATGCCTCTCAAAGTGTATAGGAAGTTGCAGCTGGGGGATTTGAAGCCAACCAACAAGACTAATTCAGCTTATTGATAAGTCTTGCTCTAAACCTCTAGGAGTTGCGGAAGATGTGCTTGTGAAGGTGAGTAATTTTTTCTTCCCAGTCGACTTTGTAGTATTGGATATTCCGGAGGATCCAAAGATGCCTTTGCTGTTAGGGAGACCTTTCCTTGCCACATGTGGAGCAAAGCTAGATATGCAAAGGGGGACGATGACATTGGGAGCCTATGGGGAAAGTGTGATTTTCAAGAAACCTCCACCAAAGGAAGTTCTCCAGAATGAAGTGATTAATTTGGCTGACAGTTTTCTAGCGAATTCGGAGGATGAAGAGGTTGAGAAGAATGAGCTGCCCAAGTATGAAGCCAAGAAAAAAAACTCCAAAGCCAAAAGAAGTTCTGAATTTTGAGATGTGTTTGTTTTTGGAGCATGATGGGGGGTCTTTGAAAACCCATACCCCCAAGAAGAAGAAAGTGAAATTCCGGATCTTTCGGAACAAGAATGAGAAGGGGGCAATGCTTGTGGAGGATGTTCGAGCCAAGAGAAGTGTTTTGGTGGAGAGGGCACCCAAGAGTAGAAAAGCTTTCCAATGGTTAGAGTGTTGTTTCCGACCTCCATGAGTTTTTGAGGTATCGTCGAGCTCTAGACGTTAAATTAAGCACTTGTTGGGAGGTAACCCAAATATTTTTCTTTGGTTTGTTTTTATTTCTTTTAGTTTCGTTTTGCTTCGTTTTGTTTCTTTTTGTTTTGTTGTTTTGTTTGGGGTTTTTAGTGCGGTGTTGAGCTTGGAAGTTGCGAGAACTCGCGCTTTGTTCATGCCACCGCCATAGGAACAGGTGTTTCTCTGCCAGATTTCTGGAGGTCTTCATGTCCAGCGCAGCCTTTTCTACTCTTCGCTGCCCTACCCAGCGCCGCCACTCTCTACTCTGCCCAAGGTCACAAACCTCTTCACCGCCTCTCACGATGGTTCAGTTTTTCATTGTCGATAATCAGGGACGTTTTCTATACTCTTCGTATTTCTTTTATGCCCTGAGGACATGGCATGCTTTAAGTGTGGGGGGGGGGTGTTTTGTTGCTTATATTTTAAAAAATTTGGGTGAGATCAATCTTTCTACGCTTAGTTTTTGGTCTCGAATCTTGCTAATTTTTATGAATTTGTAGAAGAGAAGATGGTTTTTGATGTGCATTTCGGGTTTGTGGTTGTTTGGTGGTTATTCTTATTTTACTTTTAATATATGTTTCTTGATTGTGCAAAGAATTATGAGTTTTGTTGCAACACTTTTGTAAGTTAGTAAAACGTGATTTGTCCGGTAGATGCTAGAAGGAGTGTTGTCATTGTGATTGCCTACGATCATATCTTATCTGTGAAAAATGAAAAAAGTTGGACGAATTGCCAACTCTGAAATTGCCAGCTCTGAAACATCTGGCCTGTTTTGAAAAAGTGGCAGCTCTGAGTCTCTGCTCCTCTAGTCTAACTATGAGCATGGGAAACCACATGAAAAGACTTTGGATCACATCCAAATGGTTTTATTTCATGAATTATGACTCAAATGTCGAAAATTCTAAGCACATAAAGTGTGAAAAATGGTGATATTGATTATAAAGGCGACCACATTAGGGAATTAACTTCTAGCGGAGAATTGGGTCTGATCGAATTACTTGCATTACTCTTTTGTTGCTTCTTAAACTTTGAGTTACTTGCATGACCGAGAGATGTATGTTGATTGTAAAGTTTTGAATTGACTTTGTGAATGTTTGGATGAAAATTAACATTGTTGAAATCAATCTCTTCCTAGGATTCATATAGATTTTGCTTGAGGACAAGCAAAAGGCTAAGTGTGGGGGAGTTGATTTATGCTTAAATTACTCTATTTTTAAGGGTTTGTATGTGCGTATTTTAAGATAATCTTCTGGAAATTGGTGCGTTTTATGGTGTATTTTATGCTTTGCAGGAGATTTAGGCTTTCGAGATGGAAAAATGCAATTTTGGAGAATTTTGGATGAATTTGGCGTTTTCTAGGTGTTCTGGTCTCCAGAGCAGAGGAACCGACATCTCCAGAGCAGAGAAGCGCCAGCACCAGAGAAGTAAAGCCCAACGCTCAATAGTCAGAGAAGTGAAAGTCAGAGAAATCAATTCTCCAGAGCAGAGAAGCCAGTGCAGAGGAATCGAGAAGCCAGAGGAATCAAAGCCAGAGAAATCACCATTCCTCTGGCGATAGCAGAGAAATCATCATTCCTCTGGCGCGACCCGTTCCCCTGGCGATAACCATTTCTCTGGCGAGGTCCGTTTCCCTGACGACAGCCGTTCCTCTGGCGAGAGCTGCGAAGTTCGGCAAGAGTAGGAGTGTTTTCCAGAGCGCGCATCCAGCTGGAGAGTTGTCTTATTTTACACGATTCTATTACCTTTAGAATTCTACTTTGCATGGCAACTTCCATGGTGATCGTAGGAAATCTGAAAACTATAAATAGGTCCTCTTTTGATCTATCTAGATATACCGAAGACCCGACATTCATATTTTCAGTTTTATAGCTTTAGAATATTTTAGCTTTCCAGTTTTCAAGGCTTGGATCAAGATTGAAGATTCAAGCCGCTACTTCAGTTTTCATTCGGTTTTTATACAATTTGTTTTTACAATTGCGTTCAATTTAATTATGTTTATGTTTGATTTTATTATGTCTGGCTAGTTCTTTTAATATGAACCTAGAGTTTGTACATAGCTGATTGATTATGTGTGTATGATTTATTGATATCAATTTGCCCTCCAACTTGTGATTCATGATTCCTGGTGCTTAATTTCTTGTGAATTATTTGGCCAATAATTTACATGTTTAACTGTTCAGTTTGAGACTTGAATGCGATAGTTGTTCAGCCGATTCAGGAATGCATGTTATAGTAGTAGCCTTGACACTTCAATGGGATAGGTGAAACTGTAGGGAGCTATTCTTTGTGTACGCTTGGGAGTTAATTTATTCCTTGGAGTCTTGAATGTGAAGGGGGGTAAATTAATCTACTTTCATAGGTGTTCGTTAGAGAAGCTTGTGAATAGTTCTGTGATCTCTCATCAGGGTTGGATTAAATTGGTAATTGAATCAATAGATTAAATTTATATAATTAATTAGTAAAAGTACATCCCTAGGGTCAGAGTCTTTTATTATTTGAGTTTTTACCTTATTTTATTTGTTGTTATTTGAATTTAGTGCTAATCAAACCTTTCTACTTTCTGTTGCCTGTCTACTGTTATAGTCTGTTTAGGAGATAGCTAGAGTTATTTCGTTGTGTCAGTCCCTGTGGATACGATATTCGGTTACTTATTATTTGCTACAATTGCCTGTGTTAGTTGCAGTTTTTGTTGCTAAGAAATTAGTGATCAGTTATGTTTTTCTTTCTTTTAGTTTCTTTTTGTTTCTTTGTTTTGTTTGGGAGTTTAGTGCAGTGTTGAGCTTGGAAGATGCGGGAACTCGCGCCTTGTTCATACCATCATCACCATGGAGCATTTTTTTTTCTCTGTGAGTAGTGACACACATATCATCATCCCTCCAAACTTATTTTCGACCTTGTGTTCTGTAATAAGTTTGGGGGAGGGGGGTGAGAGTAGATATGTGTATCACTTTTATTATTTTTGTTAGCTTTATTGTTTTATCCTGCTTGGTTGGTGGTGTGTGTTTTTTGGTGGTGTGTGTTTTTTGTTTTTGAGATGTTTGTTAGCTCCATTAGATTTCTGGTGAGATGTCAATGATGATTTCTGTGAAAAAATTGGATTTTGATTTTCTTTGATGATTTAAGCATATTTGGAACTGAACTAATTTGCATAATTCTAGAGTGATTTTGACCTTGACTTTTAGACGTTGAATAAACCTGTGAGATTTTGAGCCATAACTGTTTATCATACACAGTTTATTCTTTGTTGTGAGTTTTGTCATGCATGTGGTGATCTTCTAGAACTTGTCATGGTTTCTGTGTCGAGGTTGCTGTTGTGCCCAGGATTAGGAGATGATTTTAGGCCATCTTTTGTTAACCACATTATTATCCCAAACACTGTCCTTAACGAAAAAATTATTCTTTGTTATCTACTTTGACCTTATTTAGCTTTTATTCTTTAGCCGGATGATAGGGATATGGGGATCTTTGTGTGGTGAATATCATAGTGGGTTATGAAAAAAGAAGGGATGATATTGTGCTACTATTTACTCTTATAAACTCTAGAAGGGGTGAGAGTAGATATGTGTATCACTTTTATTATTTTTGTTAGCTTTATTGTTTTATCCTGCTTGGTTGGTGGTGTGTGTTTTTTGGTGGTGTGTGTTTTTTGTTTTTGAGATGTTTGTTAGCTCCATTAGATTTCTGGTGAGATGTCAATGATGATTTCTGTGAAAAACTTGGAGTTTAATTTTCTTTGATGATTTAAGCATATTTGGAACTAATTTGCATAATTCTAGAGTGATTTTGACCTTGACTTTTAGACGTTGAATAAACCTGTGAGATTTTGAGCCATAACTGTTTATCATACACAGTTTATTCTTTGTTGTGAGTTTTGTCATGCATGTGGTGATCTTCTAGAACTTGTCATGGTTTCTGTGTCGAGGTTGCTGTTGTGCCCAGGATTAGGAGATGATTTTAGGCCATCTTTTGTTAACCACATTATTATCCCAAACACTGTCCTTAACGAAAAAATTATCCTTTGTTATCTACTTTGAGCTTATTTAGCTTTTATTCTTTAGCCGGATGATAGGGGGTGATGTAGTATATGAGGATCTTTGTGTGGTGAATATCATAGTGGGTTATGAAAAAAG
Organism: Salvia miltiorrhiza; assembly: GCF_028751815.1. Classification (NCBI taxonomy): domain Eukaryota; kingdom Viridiplantae; phylum Streptophyta; class Magnoliopsida; order Lamiales; family Lamiaceae; genus Salvia; species Salvia miltiorrhiza. The sequence continues at coordinate 18,360,709 of NC_080388.1, read as the reverse complement.
AAGGGATGATATTGTGCTACTATTTACTCTTATAAACTCTAGAAAAGTTGTGAAAAGAAAAAAAAATTGTTCAAGAAAAAAAAGGAAAGAGAAAAAGTGTGAAGTCGAGCGTACATTAATAAATTTGTTAGAAAATCGACTTTGTTTGTTGGAAATAAATGGAGAGCATAAAAGAGTGTTTAGTATTGTTTTGTGATGATTAAATCCCTTGAGTTGTGTTGATTATGGTGGCATAGTTGGGAGGAAGATGGAATTTATTCCATACTTGATTTGTGAAGTTATAAGGTTGGTGTTCTTAATTATTTTGAGTCACTTAGCCTATATTTCCCTACCTTAACCAATGTCCCTACATTATAACCCAAAGAAAAAGACCTTTTTGATCTTAGTCCTGGCACACTTTTAGCGATGGAGATTGTAGACGATTGGCAAGCCTATGGTAAGAGATTTGCATTGCATTGAATTCAATGAGAGCATACACGTCCTATATATTCCATCAAATTGAGAGTTGAGTGATACACATACCTTGTGAGATTCAATTGTTTGGAATGACAAGGTTGATTTTGCTATAGGTTGTGTTTATTGGTGATATTTGTGCTTAATTATTGAGGATTTGAGAATTCTATCATTCTTTATCTTTCGGAGGCATCGATGAGCTAGATTTCTTACCCATTTGTGTTATTGATTGTGTTCTTCTCATTATTCGAGGACGAACAATGGCTTAAGTTTGGGGGAGTTGATAACACTCAAGTTTTTATGGTTTTTAATGTTCATATGATGATAATTTTATAGGAAATTGAGTGTTTGATGATTGTTTTGTGCTTAAATTACTTTATCTTGTGAAATATGTTACTTGCTTGAACTTTGATGATTTTTACAGAAATATGGAGTTCGAATTTGGACTGTTGGTCTTAATGAAAGTTGTACTCCCTCCGTCCCACTAAAGTTGGCTACATTCGTTTCGGCACGGGAATTAAGGAGTTGTAGATTAGTATTTTAAGTGTGTAGTTAATAAAGTATAAAATTAATAAAGTAAGAAATAGAAGGTGATAAAGTGAGAGAGAGAAGGTAATAAAGTGATAAAGTAGGAGAGAGAATGTGATAAAGTATGAGAGAGAAGGTAATAAAGTAGGAGAGAGAATGTGATAAAGTAGGAGATAGAATGTGATAAATATTTCCATTTTAGGAAAGTGGCCAACTTTAGTGGGACGCCCAAAATGGAAATGTAGCCAACTTTAGTGGGACGGAGGGAGTAGTTCGTCTCGATACGAGTTCATAGGCGTAAACGGTTCGCAAATTCGAGTTTGGATGAGAAAAATATGGCCAAAACAAGAAAGTCGCACGCAACAGTGAATAGTGTCCGACAGGAATTTCCGATTTTTCGGGAATTTTCGGAATTTTCGGATTTTATCAGTATTTTTGAGTTCTACACTGTATTTATCTCTTGTGCTTATATATAGATCCTTTCCGTGACCTATTAGACACATATCTTTACCTCTTTTCTCCATCTTTTCAGTTTTTAGACTTAGAACTTTATTGTTTTCATAGATTAGATTTATTTTTGCACATTCAAGCTGTTCATCCAGAATTTCTTCCGGGTTTTATCTATTTCATTTATTTTAATTGCTTTCTTCTTTATTATGCTTTTATTTTATTTTGCTATGTCTTGCTAGTTTTTTTATCTGAACCTAGGGTTTGTACAAAGTTGATCTAATATGTGTGTTTGATTTGTTGATATCAATTTGCCCTCCAACTTGTGATTCATGATTCCTGGTGCCTGTTTTCTTGTGAATTACCTGATCAATAATTTACATGTCTAGCTGTTCAGTTTGAGTCTTGAATGCGATAATTGTTCAGCCGATTCAGGAATGCATGATATAGTGTTAGCCTTGAGTCTTGAATGCGACAGGTGAAGCTATAGGAAGCTATTCTTTGTGTGCTATTTGAAGTTAATTTATTCCTTGGAGTCTTGAATGTGAAAATGGGTAAATTAATCTACGTTCATAGGTGTTCATTAGAGAAGCTTGTGAATAATATAGTGATCTTTCATCAGGTTTGGATTAAATTGGTAATTGAATCAATAGGTTGAATACATGTGTTTGATTAACAATAGTATATCCCTAGGGTCAGAGTTTGTTTTATTATTTGAGTTTTTATCCTGTTTTATTTTGTTTTGTTTGGATTTTAGTTTTATTCTTCGTTCTTTTGGGAGTTTGCCTGAATAATACTAGAGTTTACTCGGGATTACTTAGAGTGATTCGTTATAATAGTCCCTGTGGATACGATACCCGACTTGCTGTTTCTGTGCTACGATTACACTATTTAGTTGCAGTTATTGTTGTTAAGAAATTAGCGGTCACACACGCTAACGCTGAACAATCTGGTTGATTTGTGGCTTCAAACAACTAGTAAGCAGAGAGTGAAAGCCACAATCATGCTCAACAGCCAAGGATTTCGTGATGGTGTTGGGCTATGCTCGCAGTCAGAAAAAAGGTGTTGATTTTGAAGAGATTTTCTCACCAGTGGTGAAGATGTCTTCAATCAAAGTGGTGCTCGCGATTGCTGCCAGTTTGGACCTGGAGATCGAGCAACTTGATGTGAAGACTGCATTTCTTAAGGAGATTTAGACAAAGAAATCTATATGGACCAACCTGAAGGTTTCAAAGTCAAAGGAAAAGAGAACCTTGGATGCAGGCTGACGAAGAGCTTATACGGCCTGAAACAAGCTCCCAGACTATGGTACAAGAAGTTTGAGTCCTTCATGTCAACCCATGGCTACAACAGGACCACCTCAGATCACTGTGTTTTCTTCAAGAAGTTCACAGGAGGTGATTTTATCATATTGTCAGTCTAACGTTGACGATATGTTAACTGTAGGCCATGATGTCAGCAAGATTGATAAGCTGAAGAAAGAGCTAAGCAAGTCTTTTGCGATGAAAGACTTAGGCGCCGCTAAGCAGATCCTTGTAATGAAGATCTTCAGGGACAGGAAGAGCAAGGAGCTCTGGTTATCCTTTAGAACAATATATTGAGAAAGTTCTTGAAAGATTTAGCATGAGCAAGTCGAAGCCAGTCGCCACTCCACTTGCGGGTCATATGAAGCTGAGCTCAGCACAATGCCCGATAAGTGAGACAAAAAAGGAAGAACTGAAAAGGATTCCTCATACTTCAGCGGTGGGGAGTCTAATGTATGCTATGATATGCACTAGACCTAATGTCGCTCACGCAGTTGGTGTGGTTAGTCGATTTCTCTCAAACTTAGGAAAAGAGCATTGGACAGCAGTGAAATGGATATTTCGGTACCTGAGAGGTACTTCTAAACTTTGTCTGAAGTTTGGTGATAACCATATTCTACTTGAAGAATACGTGGAAGCAGACATGGCTGGTAACATAGATTCCAGGAAATCCACATCTGGATACCTGATGAGACTTGCAGGGGGAACTATCTCGGGGCAATCAAAATTTCAAAAATGCATGGCATTATCCACAACGGAAGTTGAGTACATTGCTGTAACAGAAGCTTGCAAAGAGGTGTTGTGGTTGAAGAAGTTTCTACAAGAGTTGGGCTTGAAGCAAGAGAAGTATGTGCTTTACTGCGACAGTCAAAACGCAATTCACTTGAGTAAGAATTCGAATTTTCACTCGAGATCGAAGCATATTAATATGAGATATCATTGGATTCGAGATGCACTTGAAAGGAAACTAATGCAACTCAAGAAGGTCCACACCGATGAGAATGGTGCTGATATGTTTACCAAGTCCTTATCCCGAGACAAGTTTGAGATCTGCAATGTGAAGCAGGTCTGGTTGAATCTCTACATGACGTGGAGGGGGAGAATTGTTGAACTATTTCCACTTCACGTGGAATGGTCCCACAAGCCAACAAAATTTGACAATGGCTGTGGAGATGTAATATTGCATTTATTGCAATAGTTCCCAATAGTTGATTTGAAGGAAATTGGCAGTAAGAAAACTAGTGGAAGAAGAAATGTGGCGATTACAATATCTGCCAGCCTCCTCCTATGAGTTCATTCTACAATTGCGGCTGTAGGTGGCTATAGGAGAAGAAATTTGCAGCCAAAATTTCATTATAAATTGAGCTCATTCTGCAAAAGAACGAGTGAGAAAAAGTGCAAGAGTGTGAGGCAAAACAAGAGAGAGTTTGGTGAGTGCATTTTGAGAAAAGAAAAGTGTGAAGGAAAAATCATAGGATTTTTTCATCTCTCTTAAAATAGTAGCTCAGTCCTCTTGTGTTTCCCAAGTTATTAAACTTGAGATTTGTGTTTCTTCTATTTTGTGTAAGGGAGAATTTTGTAAGCCTACTATATACATAGTGGAGATTTCTAGACTACGGTCTCGTGGTTTTTCCCAATTTGGGTTTTCCACGTAAAAATTCTTGTCTCATATTTTCTTATATTTTGCACCAAATATTTTTCTTGGTTTGGTCCCATTTTGTAATCCAGCAAGAGGGAAAAGAACTATCCTGGTTCCGCTGTGCAAGTGTCATTTATTTTGACACTCTTGGATATTTTTTCACCACTTTTCCCAACATCAGCAACATCGGCAGTGAAGAGATTGTGCTTCATCTAGGTAAGCTTCTTCATAACACGTCTTCTATTATCTTGAGCTTTTGTGTCGGATACATGTGGTGTTCTCTTCCCTTCATGGTTAGCAACGGTTGCTAAACTATGGCTTCATTTGCCTGTTGGATTGTAGAGTCTTTAGCATCATGCTTCATAGTAGTTATAACTCTATTTTAACTTTGCTTCTATTTATTTGTAACATCATAGTCAGTAATCTTCTCTAAATGACTTATCCCGAATGCCTAAAGAAAAAATACTTTGAGTTTTAGACAAGTATTTTTTTCATGATACATTCCAGTTCAGTCTTTAGAGGATCTACGTTCTTTGATGGCTAGTTTTCTTCTGTGGTTTGGTCTTCTCTCGTGTCACCTAGCTGTGAACTGAACTTGCTCCTTAATTTAGGCATATTTTCATAATCAGTTTTACTTGGATGGCTCCTAAAATGTTTCAAAACATAATATTCTTCTTGTTTTTTTATTTTGTTTCGTTTGCTCCACAACTCCATATAATTATCCAATCTTTCAAATACAAGTCCAATCAGTTGGACTTTTAACGTATCTCGCGTCGTCTTCACGAAATCACCGGCAATCCTCACCCGTATCTCCGGGCCAGAGCTGTCTTAGCTAAACCTCAAAGTGGAAGACGGCGGCGGCGAGATAGTTGCGGTTTTTGATTCGTTTACGTGTGAGACAATTAAGGACCAGGGATTTGGGGGATCCTTTTCTTATTTCTTCTGTTCGCGTCAAGTCAACTTAAAGAGAGTTTTATTCTCTTTAAGTCAGTCCATCATTCATCAATTAAGTTCAAAACTGATTAGGCCTACATCTTTTCCTAAGCACATAAATTTAAATGCATATAATTTCTCTTACCCAGCCAATAGCAGCCCAAAATAAATGATCCAACTCTAAAAATTTTGGGCCATATGTTGAAACGAAAACTTAGGCTCTTCCATTTTTTGATTTGATCAGATCCCATAATTATTCTTTTTATTATTCAATAACTTGAATTCACATTTTATTTTGACCCAAGTAAATTTTCAAGTCTGAATATTTTATTTTATTTTTGCAGTTCCAAAATGGTGATTTTCAAAGACATCATTGTTAATAGTCAACGCTATTTGTTTTTTTTTGGATAAATTATATAAGTAAATGAAGAAATTTTAAAAATCGTGCGATGGAGGACTCGAACCCACGACCTAAGGTCTTAGGCATTAACCTTCTATCACTAGGCCAACACACGCACACAATCACTACTATTTATATAAATTAACAGTATTAAATAAAGAAATTTTAAAAGCCGCGCATAAGACTTGAACCCAAGACCTTTGGCCTTGAGCATTAACCCCTTACCACTTGGCCAACACTCGCACACATCAAGACAATTTGTTGATCTTGAACGATGAAGTGCAAGAGATGAAGAGTAAAGAGATAAAAAAAAACAAAAAAAAGTTAAGGCAGAATGCAAGGAAGAAAAACAACAAAATAGAGCAAATGAAGACAATTCTTTGATGCGGCCTAAATTGCATGTTACTCCTTGCCCGCATGAGTATAAACTGTGCACGTCACCCATTTCAAACATATATTGATCTTATGAACTACGTTTTGACTTTATCCCTTTCAAAAGAGCACGTATGTAGCTTATATAATTTTAAGAATAATATACTCGCATGGCCATTTTGAAGAAGGAAACACAATATTTGGTCACTAATTGAAAAAACACAAAATCTGACCATCTTTCACGTTTTAGAAATGTTTGGCCCTTAATTAGGGCGAATCAGATTCAGGTTTGCGAGCGGGTTAGACACATATGTCACTATTAGTGTCATTAGTGCCATATACTCTATTTTATGTAGTGCTGCACGAATGGTACTTATGGCCATATTAGTGCCATTAGTGTCATATACATGTGTGCTGATATTATTTAGATGGGTACGATTATATGACCATTTTGAACACTTTCCCGTAGGGTTTAGATTATCCATTTAGGGTTTAGATTATCATTTAGGGTTTAGATTATCCATTTAAGGTTTAGATTCTCCATTTAGGGTGCTGCACGAATGGTACTTATGACCATAATGGTGCCATTAATGCCATATACTCTCTCTTATGTAGTGTTGCACGAATGGTACTTATGGCCATATTAATGTCATATACTCTCTCTTATGGTCACTAGTACCATTCGTGCATGGTAGATTTTCTTACACAATAAAAGTGCACGTGACAAGTGAGAATGGGGGCACAAGCCATTAGTAAGTTATAACTGGTAGACATACATAGTGGTGAATGGTGAAACAAAAATCTTCGCCCAATCTAGAATCATAGAAGCAATAAACGAGACAATGATTTTACGTGGTTCGATCATAAGATCTACATCCACGGTGGGTCTTCCGAGTTTTCCCTATCTTAAAAGAGTTACAATTTACAAGTGTAGTAGTATGAATGAATCCCCTAATGATAGACTTTCTATTTATAAGCACAAGTATTAAACTAAAGGCCTTTGGGCCCATGAACTCTAATAAACGGGCTTAGGCTCTTATTACAATGATTCTAGCTTCTGACTTGAGTCTTCAGCGCAGGGAGCTTTGTTGTTTCTTGCCTGCGCAGGCGCTTTGGGTTCTCTTGACTGCGCAGGCACACGTCCTTCATACTTCGTCTTATCTGCGCAGGCGAATCTTCTTTATATTATCCAAAGACTTCAGTTAAACCTGCGCTGGTTATCTTTACTTAATAATAATAATAATAATAATAATAATAATAATAATAATAATAATAATAATAATAATAATAATGAATATCTTAGCCGATGAGCGATCGATTTTATATTTGTTGATTCACTGCGTTGCCCAGGTTCCCCTTTTATTTTGATTATTTCTTTTAGCGTTTCAATTTTTATTTCCCTCTCGCCCGTGATACTGTCCTTTGAGACTCTGTAAAGTCTGTCGTGACCAGGACAATACGTCCACGTTTTTCCCTTTCTTTTTTGTGAGCGTGACACGAGACGCAACTACACTGACTCCCTGTGGGATCAACCCTCGCTTATCACTGGCACTACGCCTGTCTTGGGCAAGGTATTATAAATTTATTTGTACGTTAGCTGGAACGACAACTTCGATTAAAACTCGAAGTTCAGCTTCGTCAAATTAGCACCGTTGACGGGGAGTTGCGGTTCCAGTAGTAAGTCTCATTCCTGCATTTGTTTAGTTCTTTTTGTGTATGTTCCATCATAACCCTGCAGGTCAAGACGAAGGATTATTGCTTGATCTAAAAATCAAAAGATTTGAGAGTAAAATGAGGGTCCTTACAAAGAGGGCAAGACAAGTGCACCAAACTATCCCGGACGAAGGAGTTTTCAAGAAGAAGGCCGACCTGCGAGCCCTTATCGAGAATGAAGGAATATTAAATTGAATTAACATTCCGTTTGCCCGATGATCGTTTCTTGGATTATTATTAATTCATCATACAACGATTAATCCTAACATGCTCCTATGAATTAACAGCTGCACACAGGTGTTAGGATTTACTTACTTGTGAATCGGATGCACAGATGATTGATGATCGTATCGAATAGCTCCAGTTCTGATCTTCTGAACTGTATCCCGCTCAAGTCTCACCGTTGGATGGACAACGAACTGTGAGAAATCCCAAGACAAAAAGCTCCCACGTGTTTCCTGCGCCTCCTCTCAGTTATCAAACCCTAATAATTATCAGTGTGTATTTCCTGAGAGCTGACAGCTGTATTAAATAATACAGAAGGGGAGAGGCGCCACTTTTAGGGTGCTCTATCTGGGCTGGGAGACTTTGGGCCAGTCCAGGGACCAGATACAAGGAATAAAGATGGGCCTCAAATAAATTAATTATCTATGGTCAGCCCAGACCATAATTAATTTATAAATATTAGTTCATTCCACTAGAGAACCAATATTGACTTACCCCTTTATTGCCGGTGATGAGTCGGGGCTTGTATTTAGACTTATTAAATCCTCGTATTTAAAATATCCAACATCCATTAATTAATTATAGCTCTGACAGCCTAAATTAATTAATCTCTTTGTAATCCTTAAGCAGTACCACTCAAACCTTATTATTGCGCCTGAACTAAATCAACCTGCAGGGTTTAGCGCAATAAACATTATTGAGCTCCTTAAGGGGATGTCATTATCCTATACGGATACAAGTACCAATACAGATAAGCAGATATCATATATTAACCGCTATCACCCAAGATTACAGAGTACTCAAGTTACTATATAACTCTTGCTCATAGTAAGTCAAAGTGATAGACGAATCAATATATATATCTGACATCTTATTAGTATTAAGATCTTATAAGTCACCGAGATCTCTAATTCTTCACTTAAGTCAGATAGAAGAATATATCTCACTGTGGTCCTATCAATACGTATTACGTACCAGTATAGATAAGTAGTCAAGACAAACTACTTCCATCTATACCGCAAGCTAAACCAATAACTTGTCCTAGAGTTATTTCGGTTGTGATCATATTATATCTCTTAAGGTTAATCCAATTATATGGTCTTCTGTGATCTACAACACACCATATAATCTACTTATATAGAGATAAAGAACATACATATGCAATCATGAACCAATCAGATAGGAGATTACATAGTGATAACAGGAATCATTGTATACAAACATAAAATGTTCTTGCTTTCAGTATATAAATCCAACAGAGAAAACAATCCGCCCAACAAAAGATGAGTGATCTATCTTGATCAAGACGAGTGAACTTGAGGGCAAGTGAAATGCCCATGGAGATGAATCATAACCTGAATATGGATGAACTTTGCAGCAGAATGAGAGCTTGTGAGATTTGTGCGAGCATTATGCACGTAACTGTCCAATGTCCCACGATGTATGAAGAAGTCAATATGCACGTAACTGTCCAATGTCCAATGCCTGGGCAACACAGACCTATGATCCAGGATGGGAGCAGTACCAGAATTACACGTGGAATGACAACTACCAGTCGACAGGAGAACATCAATGGCAAGACGATTATCAACATTCTCATCGTGCTGAAGACACAAAGCCAACCTTGACAGAACTCTTACAAATCTTGGCATGAGAAAGTGATAGGGCAAGGCAAGAGCAAGAGAAAGGGCTAAATTTTTTGGAATCCATAAATGAAATAGCAAGGCAAGAATGTGAGGTATGGGTAGAACTTCTACAATCCATGAAGCTAGAGAATGAGAAATTTGAGATGGAGACTAGAGGCGCGTTCAATTCCACAAATGCCCAACTCACTCATTTGACTAATGGTATGGCATATATGGATGAGAAGCAAAGTGAATTTCCTCATGAAGTAGAGGTGAACCATCAAGCACATATCTACACTACTAAATTGAGGAGTGATGAGCCATTGCATGAGAAGGTCAAAATGCCCGTGCTAGAAAGCATCATGCCCACAGAGGTTGAAGTTAAGAACCATCATGCCCAGTATGATAAGAAACAGGCAGACCATGAAGAGGAGCTAGAGCCCAAGTACGTCAAGCTCATTCCACTGGAAATTAGACCTCATTTTCCAAGGAGGTTGGCCAAAAATCGAGAAATGGAGGAACGGGCCAACATGGTCCATATCTCCAAGAAGGCGGAATCTAATTTGTTCCCTCTATTGACCGTCTGCTAAATGCCCAGTGTAGAAAGCGTCATGCCCACAGAGGATGATTTCAATAGCTGTCCTGCCCAATATGGCAAGACAGGAGCAAACTATGAAGAAGGTCTGAAGTGCAACAACATTGTGGTGATGGAACTCTCAAAGCCAAAACTTTTACAGCCAAAAATTCCAAAGACAAAACTGCCCGAGCAAGAGGCCAATGTGCCCAAGAGACCACTTATCCGAGTGGTCAGCAAAGAGGAACACTGACTGGAGAAAGTTCAACATTGATTGGGAGTATTGTGGGCAAGCTGGGAAGTTTCAGACACAAATTTTGAAGCAATTTTAGCACAAGGTCTAGGAAGACACTGCAAATTGCAAAAGAATAATGAAGATTGCACATGATTGGGTTCAACTCGTCAAGATCTGGATGTTGAAACGGTCACATGACCAAGCAATTCGTGTCAAGTGATTTGAACATGGTCATAAGATCCTTGTTTATGATCCAGACTGATAGAGTGCAACATCGTGCCCACGACGATAACTGGGGCGCTGGCCAGGAGGCAACCTGGTATGTTTTTATTTTTAGTTTGTTTTTATTTTTATTTTTTTTGTTTAAGTTTTCTTTCCTACGGCTAGGGGGTTGATTTTCCGTTAAAGGTATATTTGTCTGTGATGTGCAGGAGTGAGAAGAAAAAGAAGAACAAATGAGTCTAGGGTAAGATGCAAGTCTGGAAGAGAGCATGATGAGTCAACACATAGGGCACAACCATCAGCAACAATGAAATGGTTCACCCCATCTAGGGCGGGCTGAAGAAAACCGTTGTGCCCAAAACATCCAGCAGTGCGAACAGAGCAAGGATGGTCAGAATGGAGGAAACTCAAACTACCCAAGATGAAAAGATAGATGCCATCAAGAAGCCCTACTCGCCTATTTCAGTTCGTAGAATTTAGGTATTCCCCTTTTTCTCTCCTCGTCTAAAGTATGTCCTCCCGTTTTGTTTTAGGTCTGTAGGTTTTTGTTTTGTCTTTGTTCTTTTCGTTTGTTAGCGATTGACCTTCTTGGTCAATCATTGTTTGTTGTACCAGAATTAATTTTTTTTTTGTCTATTCTTCTTTTTCACCCACTTTGCCCTGGGCAAAGTGTGTGTGTGAGGGAGAGTGATCGCTTGTTGATGTAGCTTTTTTTTTTTTTTTTTGGTATCAGCCCTTTTTATTGACTCACTTTGCCCAAGGCAAAGTGTGTGAATGGGAAGGGTTGTGTTTGCCTTTTTATTTGTAGTCTTTTTGGTTTGCGAGTTGGCTCTCTTTTTGACCCACTTTGCCCAAGGCAAAGTGTGTGGGTGGGGGGGGGGGCAGCCTACTCGTCTTTGTCTCTTTCTTTGTTTTATTTTTGGTCGTCAGCATGATAGAATAATTTTGTCACCTTGAGCATGATGATTCTTTAGACTTTGCAAGTTTTTTTAAGATTTTTGTTTTTCAATTTTGCATGATCGCATGTAGACAAATATAACGAATCAAATTGAGCACACCCTTGCGAGTTTTGAGCCTAATTATTGTATTCATCATGACCAAGACAGTTTTTTATTTCTTTTGTGTTTTGTGATGACCTCATTTTGCATATAGCTAGAACTTACGTGTGTTTCTTAATTGAGGCCCTATGGACCTATATTAAAATGCTTAAATTCTTTTAGCCCACTAAGCCAAAAATGTCTTACCCGTTGTTATTTTCTTTGTTAGCCCCTTTGAGCTGGAAAAATTCTTTTAAATTCACTCAAAATTAGCCATGACAAAAGCCTTACCCGGTCAAGAAGACTCATGAGAAATTAAAGGAGAAAGGGAAATAGAGAAAAATAATAGTGAAAATTAAAAGGCAAGACGCCCAAAGCAATGTAATGAAAAATGAGGACAAAATGCCCTCAACAAAAAGACGTAGAGAGAAAAGAAAAGGACTTAGAAAAGAAAAAGAAATATCTGAAGAAGTACAGGTTGTATGTGCTCAGGCCCGTACTAAAGGGCACGAAATTAATTTTGGCCAAGACGATAATATCTTGGTCATGAGTCTAATTGACCTTAGCCTACATCCAAATACTTCATACATAATGCCTTAAGCCCCATTACAACCAAAAATAAGACCTAAGGATGAGTATTTAAAATCTAATATAAGGGGTGGAGATATAGAAAGCATGCAAGCCTATGGCAAGCCAGTGATGAAGGTCGTCTTGTGCGTAAACAGTCCAACCTAAACACAAGAGTGAAGAGTGCTGGTGAGGAATAACTCCATAAGCTCAATTCGTATTTTGATTGTCTGATGGTCATTGCATTAAATTGTTCTTGTTCGAATTTTACTTGTTGAAGTCGCCATGCTCTTTGTGACTTATTTTTCTTGTGTATGCTGACTTTGTGTGTTTTGAGTATTTGTTTTGTCATTTTGGGCAAGTTGCGCGTCCATTCATGGGGACAAGCATGGTTAAAGTTTGTGCGTGTGACGAACCTAGTTTTTGTGCTCTTTTTATGTCGTGTCTAGGTCTAGATTGAGTCATTTTTCTTTGTTTTGTGTTATTTTGTGTCTGGGAGGACACAGTGATGAGGTAGGGCTCGAAGAGGCTGGAATGGGCACAATGAAGCACTTATTTGGAATCTGGGAATGAGCTGGAGACTGACCATGTTAATTGGAGTGTCGCGATATGGATAAACTTCAATGTAGAGACATACATATGCCAACCACTTGACCAGATGTTATGGGTCAGAACAGACATTACCAGCTCAGAGTAGTAGCTTTGCTGGTGTTGGGCAAGATGGAGTTGTTTCTGGAAGAGTGTTGCAGCTCAGGCTATTTGTCGTTGACCAAGAGTCAGCCTAACTACCGATCAGAATCAAGCTTTCATCGTGAGAAGCATCGAGGGCAAGAAGAGGTCAAGACAGAAGGAATGGAGTTGAGCAGGAAGATTGACCGACATCTTGGACAAGATGATGACGTGGAGGATAAGATGATGACATGGCAGATGGAGAATATAAACATGGAAGTGTCCACACAAGGAAGGATTCTGGGCAAGACGTGTTTGATCAAGATGCTGACGTGGCAGATAGTCCGAATCAAGAATGGATAAGGGTGAACGTTTATCCCTTAAGATCTGGAAAATGATGATGTACTTGAAGCCTTTTCTGATTAGGATGGAGGCAGAGTTCATGCAAAGCTAGAGTCTGGGCGAGATGAACTTGGATAGTCTAACAAGTAAATGAGTCTACAGAACCCAAAGCTTGCAGCCTACTCCAACTCTCTCCTATAAATATCAGCTGCACACACATGAATAGGAGGAGACCAGACTATATTTTAGAGGATATTTTAGAGGAGAACCACACCAATCCTTAGCTATAGTTTTCCGTTTTTGTTAAGCCCTTCGAGGCAAGACGCTAGTTTAGTTTATCGTATGTTTGTTGTCGGCGATGTTGGTGTTTGCCGTGTTTTTATTTTCATTCAATAGTAAGTTTTCATTTTATATATTTAATATCTTCATTTACTTTTATGCTTGTTATTTATTTATTATCTAGTTAAGTTTATAATCTAGGCTGGACGTGATGATATGAATATAAACTCATAAATCGTGAGGTTGTCTTGGGTGTGAGAATCTACTTGTGTATGTTCCCTGAAGTGCGTGGCTTGATTCAAATAAATCAAGGTTATAGGGTGTTTACGATCACTTTGCGTCTTGAGAGTATTGTGGGCACGAGAGGTTGAAGTAGACTACAGTCTGCCTATGTTCAACATCAGATCTATCTAGGGCTCAATGCTTCTTGGTTTAATTGCATGCTTTGAGGTGTCCTATTGTATGGTTAGGTCAAGATGGTTTATTGGTATAGGGTGTCCCTTACCTTGAACAAATAAGGGTAAATTTTCTTACACAATGGAAGTGCACGTGACAAGTGAGAATGGGGGCACAGGCCATTGGTAAGTTATAACTAGTACATAGTAGTGAATATCTTAGCTGATGACCGATCGAGTTTATATTTGTTAGTTCATTGTCTTGCCCAGGTTCCCTTTTTATTTTGATTATTTCTTTTAGAGTTTCAGTTTTTATTTCCCTCTCGCCCGTAATACTGTCCCTTGAGACTCTGTAAAGTCTCTCGTGACTAGAACAATACATCAACCTTTCCCCCTCTCTTTTTTGTGAACGTGACATGAGACGCAACTACACCAACTCCTTGTGGGATCGACCCCTCTCTTATCACTTGTACTACGCCTGTCTTGGGCAAGGTATTATATATTTATTTGTACGTTAGCTGGAATGACAACTTCAATTAAAACTCGAAGTTCAGCTTCATCAGTGACGCACCAACTAGTAAGACGAAGATGCATAACCAACAAGACATATGAACCACTAAGTACAAAGTGACATGATGCTTGTCTCTAACACCGAGCTCTATGAATGGAGTTTTTTCCCAGAAGACCATGGTCCATGCACCTCAAATGAACTGCTCGGATTATGAGTTGACTTGATGAGACTTCTTTGGCTTACGAGTAGGGGATGTGGATACTTTGTAGCCTTCTTCGATGAAAGTTTGATCCATTATGTAATAGTAACTAGACTCTTGGGATTGTTGCTATCGCAATGCTTAAGGGAATAATAAGGAGAGAGCAAATGTCCATAGCTCGAAGAAATGAATAGCTTGTCATATCGATCTTTATCAAGAATCTCTTTTACCAGGAATGACCATCTACCTTTATGATGAAGTTGTTCCTTGTGCAAAAGAGATTCTTGGTAAAGATCAGTATGACAAGCGATTTATTCCTTCGAGCTGTAGACATTTGCTCTATGCTTATTATTCCCTTAAGCATCGCGATAACAATAATCTCAAGAGTCCAGTTACTATTGCAGAATGGATCGAATTTTGGTCAAACAAGGCTCCGAAGTATCCACATCCTCCTATTCATAAGGTAAAGAAATCACATCGTCCTAAGTCAACTCATAATTCGAGCGGTTCATTTGAGGTGCATGGACCAAGGTCTTCCGAGGAAAAAGCTCCATTCATAGAGCTTGGTGTTAGAGATAAACAACACGTCACTTTGTACATGGCGGCTCATAGAGCTTGTTGGTTATGCATTTTCATCTTTTCAGTTGGTGATGTCACGTTAATCATACCGTCTACCTTCAGGATAACAAGTTTGATGGTGAATCAATAGAAAGTGGCCCTTACAGCTCCGATTTTGGCTGGTATCTTCAAAGGCTTGAATACCATTTCAGGTTCTATGAAGCCATCTCTTATTCAAGCCACACTACGATTTTATTTCATTTATGATTGGATGACGATTTATCTCAACTCTCACATCCCTCATCTAAGCAGCTTAGGCTTATGCTACAAAGTATTAGACGACGCATATTGGTTGTCGCGACCGAGTTCAGACATATAGCTTGATTAATTAGAACTATGTAGCATTCACCAAGAAAGATGATGTTTTCAATATTGATGATTGATCATAACTTTTTCATGGCCATTCATTCCAGATATTTGGTTCGACGGTTGGATGATCATTTCATTGCTGAGTCTTATAGTCCTCATCGCTTCATGCGTTAATTTTTTTACTACCAACCTGTGCCTAGCAATATTTCATGAAATATCCGAAGGACATCCTTAGAAGAAGGTCTCAACCTTTGGCGCATGTGTTTGGTGCAAAATCACAACCGAAGGCGTGCTTTTCACGTTCTTCTTTAGATTTGAAGGCACAATATTTTGCCGACTACAAAACTTGGTGGGATAGAACATATGTATTTTCTTTTGAAAAGAAAATCTCTTCTCTGGTGCATATTGCTACTAAAGGGAAAAATGAAGGAGAAATTGTCAAATCCAAAGAAGGTAAAAGGAAGACCAATATCCCTTTGGATGGTTTTGTTAGTAGTTGCGTCGAACGCCACTAGAAGAAGAAGAAAGTTGTGGAGCCTTCAGGACCAGCCAAGGATCATGTTGATGGCAATTCGAGACCAATGGATACCTATGTAAATATGGTTTCATTCATATCTCCTCCTCTTTTTTTTGTGTTGGTATAATTTCTATGTTTTAATTGTACCCCTTTATCTTTTTTATTATAGACTCTGAATAAAGTGTTCATGTGTCCATTTATTCCAATGAGCAATTTCATCCATGACCAACGCCATCGCGTGTGGCTCCTTCTGAATTCAATGTAAAAAACATGATTGATAATGATCTCAAGTCGTGTTGTAAGATTATTTGGGGAAAGCTTCGTGATAAGATTGAGAGGTCTAAAATAGAGTTCTTATTGTCGCAGCCCGATATAGCCAGTGATAGCATATACCAAGTATCGTACGACTAATAAAAGAAATAATGAAAGAAATAGAAATACATCTTGTTTTAGCGGAAGCAATTTCAAACCTTACTCATTTTAAAGAAAGATTTCAAGACTAAATATTTTTTTACTTGCTTGGGTGGGTAAAACATAATTAAGCAGTTGAAACTTAGCAAGGGTTTGAGAAGTATTTCTCTTATGGGATATTACAGGCATAAGCAAATTAAATAAAGAGTTTCATCAGAGTTATGCAGCGAGATGCGTTACTATATGTATGAAGACATATAGTAGGGAGTTCAATTACTTATAGAGTCAAAGCATATAAAGATAAATATGAGACATAGGAAAGACACAACCAACTGACAATTCCAACAGCCTTCACCCATCCACGCGCCCAGCCAGACCTGCACATTTAGAAATACATGCAGGGCTGAGTACCAAAAAGCACTCAGTGGACTCATGCCGGAAATAATTGAAACGTTGCTCTTTAGAGCTATATGTCAACCTTGCCCTTTTCAATGCATCAACAGGATTTAAGTGAGATTAAAAATACATGTTCATGTTTTTCTGTCATAAACTCATTTGCATCATCATAATAATATCATTAGTCATAATAATATCATTAGTCTGCAGACATATATATATTCACGGTATGTGCCAACTATGAGAACTCATATAACATATATATACTAGGTGAAAAGAAGGAGGCCTCCTTCAAATCACCGTGACCGGCCGACTAGAGACGGCTCACGATCACCTCTGCGCACAAAACCTTTACTGTCATATAAATTAGTTAAAGGCCGATATCTTGCATCATGATCATAGTCATGTCTTTCATAGAGGCAACATACCACATCTCATTCTCATCAATAATAAATATGGCAAGTTGACAATTTTCATAATACTCATCAATAATACTTCAACATGCTTCATTTTCATAAGATTTTGCATTTGAACTCATTATCATGGTAGCTTGCCATAATAGAGTTAGAATAAAGCCCACCTGTCTCTCAAGGGTCGATGACGTAAAGCTCAGAGCCGTACTAACGCCGGCCGTCACTCGAACCTTTGGTGGCGCACGTGGTTTAGATTGCCATGTGATAAAATAAACTCTAGTTAGAATTTCATCTAACTAATATCTTAATACTTATGCTTTCATCATATGCTTTATCTCATCTTATAACTTCTCCACTATTTACCCAATTGAACCTCCCAATTTAATTGGATATCTTATCCAATTAAAAGACTCTCAATCCTAGGTAAATAGCATTCGTATAAATCACATAGTCATCATGCTTCAAATTAATCAATTATTCCACATAATACATTTTCACAATAATCACAATAGTCAAATGACTTGAAAATCATTCTATGAAACTTGAAATCTTTTACCCTTGTAAATAAATTCTCAAATATTCATGTAAGCTTTGGAAAATATATAAAATTTTCTAGTAGCATTTTCATGCCATAACATGGTGTATTTCTCCACCAAAACTTTTAAAAATCCTTAAATCAAAATCAAGGTAGAATTTTTCGGACACCTACAGTTTTAAAGAATAAACTGTTTTAACTCAGAAATCTCCTGGATTCAAGACTTATACCGATGAAAACCTCTTTGAGTCTAGTTTTGTTTAAAAAACAGTAGAATGAAAAACTCCAAGTGGTTTAAGAGATATGGGTGTTTTCCCACAGTCTACTAGATTCGGCAAGTTTTGCATGACTGGAAGTTAGGATTTGTAAAAATTAGTAAACGTTGTCCAAATGGTTTGAAATTTGACGTTCATCGGTATAATACATGTAGCTTTCTGCCATAAAAATTTGGGAGGCTGAATGGTTTTGGAAGTCACTGAAAAGTGTGATTCTAGGGACTGCCCTTCTAAATTTCCGGCGAAAATGTGCAGTAAATGTTTTACATTTTAAAACGGTAGTAAACAAGGTCCAAATGACTTGAAATTTTATCAGAGCTTACAAGACACATATATCTATACAAAATAAAATTTTGAAGATTTTTAGACTAGGGAAACCTCATCGACTCATCAGTCCAGAACGTAAGAAAAATTCCCAAAATGGTTGAAATTATAACATATACACATATCATCTTAGATCTACAATTTCACTACCATTCTCATGCATTTTCTCCCTAAGAACTCATCATTCTTCCATTATCATAACATATAACCCTCTCAAGGGTTTTCAAGAAATATATCTTCCCTTCTCATGCATCTAACATGTAGAGGTGCATAAGCATATGAAAAGTAGTTGAAAGTTGAAAGTTGAAGGAGTTCATAATGCTTTCTTTCACCAAAATTTTTGAAAATTACAAGTAGAGAAGGAACTATCATGCTTCAATATGCTTCAATATACATGCTTATTCATCATGAAAATATATACATAACATAAGAGGAGGATTTGAAGGTTACTACCAACATATCAAGGAAGGTGGAGTAGAGGGTGGTGCGTAGGCTTCTTGAAGCTTGTGCTTGAAGGTTGGAGCACTCTTGGTGGCTTTGGTGTGAAGGTAGAACACTTTTGGGATCCTTAAACTCTTACTATAATTGGTGAAACAAGAAAAGAAGGGTGGTGGAGTGAGGAGGGGTGGCTGCCGAATTATGAAGAAGAAGAAGAGAGGGAGCTTGACTTGATGAGAGTGATGGGATGGTGTGATCTTTCCATTAATGCATATCTTGTAGTAAATAGGGAGTTAATGTGTGAGGATGTCATGAAGTGAAGTGTGCAGGAGAGTGAGAAGAGAGAGATCGAGCAAGGGGGGGAAAGAGAAGGATGTGCATGTGCATGTGTGAGCTTGAAAATGGGGATTGTGTTGGCTAGATAGGTTAGACTTTTAGGGGGTGGTTAATGGTGCATGTGTCTTCATTTATGGGGGAAGAAAAAGAGTAATGTGGGAGAGAGGAGGGAGCTGCGTGAGGGAGAGAGTAAGGGAGAGACCGAGAGAGAGAGAGTGAGAGAGATCGTGAGGGAGAGTGAGAGAGAGAGTGAGGGAGAGAGAGTGAGAGAGAAAGAGAGAGGTATATATATATATATATATATATATATATATCTATATATATATATATATACTTGAATAATTATAACTCTTATTTAGTGTGTGGGAGTATATATATCATGAAAATATATTTATTCATGTGAGGAAAATTTATATCAATTATGATATAACTAATATCATAATAACAATGCATCAATAAATCATATGTGAATATTCTACCAAGTAAAATATTTATATCACATAGACATTTCAATAAAAATATAGGGCGAAGATATGTCTCTCAATAATAGGATTTATAAGGCCCGAGAAAAATATCGCCTCCTATTAAACTCTCAAAATAATTCTTATCTCATTTATTCGCCCACGTGCATAATTACTCTAGCTACTAATTAAAAACTGAATTTAAGTTCGAGCTAGGGCACAAATAGCTTCTCAAAATACGGGGTGTTACACTTATCGACACTTGAAGACGAGATACAAAATGATATTTCCCTTATAAAGAGTATTTACAGTTTCCTACCTTTCTGATCTTGAAGATGGCAGCGATGAGCTCTTCTCCAAAGCCACTGCTTTGGATAAAGCAACGTCGGCCTCCCATGGGATCAATGAAAGTGATGTACATAAACTTAAGACTCCAAAGTTTTCCTTCAAGATAAATTCGCCAAAGAAAATGAAGAAATTGCGAGTTATGATGCATCCGAAATCTAACTTGATGAATTGGAGAAACGCAAAAAAGAGTTGGTGACGTCTTTGGAGCGACAAAGTTTGACACTCAAAACTACTCGTGGTGAGATTAAAGCACTCGAGTAAGATATTTCCAAGCTTGAAGAGGCTTCCAAAGACGATGAGATCTTGAAGAATTTGGAGGCATTGAAGTCCTCACTACAGTCTCTACAGCAGAGTTTAGGAGATCAGGACCTTTTCGCTTAGTATCGATGCAGTTGTAGATTTTTTTATCATTTCCCTTTTTGTGATTTCCATGGGATATTTTGAACAGTTGACTTCCTTCTTTTTTATTAATCTTGCAATGAAACTTTTGTCTTTGCATAAACTTAAATCATAACTTCATGATATAAATTGAAAATAGTCAAACATAATTCATGACTGAACTTAGAAATTATCTAAGCTGCCTACATACCCTTTTGAAAGGGATAAAGTCAAGACGAAGTTCATAAGATCAACATATATTTGAAATGGGTGTCGCGCACAGTTTATACTCATGCGGGTCAGGAGTAACATGCAGTTTAGGCTCATGCGTCAAGGAACTATTTTCATTTGCTCTATTTTGTTGTTTTTCTTCCTTGCTTTCTGCATTAACCTTTCTCATTTCTTTTTTGTTATCTTTCTATTTTTCTACATCTTTTTAAACTTTTTTGTGTTTTTGTTTTTTTTGTTTTTTTTTTAAATATATACATATGTACATGCTCCAACTTCTATTACCCTTCAAGGATAGTAGCGCTTCAAGAACTTACTATTGATGGGCCCAACTCTCACATTCTTTTATGAGAGTAGCTTATATGCCCCCATTGGTGTAAACTTCTTGACGATATATCAGTCATCCCATCTGGAAATGAATTTGTTTTCGACATAACGAGCGATAACAATCGGCCTTTTTACAACGAGGACCAGGTCTCGAACTTGGAAAGAACACTCGCACCGATTTGTTGAAGGATCCTGAACGGTGAGCTTGGTAGCATTTCAACCTCAGTGTGCCTCTAGTCTTTTCTTGTCCAAAGCCTATAGCTCTTCAAGGCACAGACATGCATTTTCTTCTTCAGTTAGACCTTCTTGGATTACCATCCTTAAAGATAGAATTTGTTGTTTGAGAGGAACGACGACTTCAACGCCGTATACCAACGAGTAAGGGGTTGCCTGCGTGGGAGTTCTATAAGTGGTTGGATATGCCCAAAATACTTCTCCAATGCGTTCATGCAAGTCATGCTTTGATTTCTACTAGCATAATTAGTTCTTCATTGATGACAGGCTAATGGAATGAACATTATATCACTTACCAATCTATTTTTGTATAGTTAACACGATTAAGCATATAAGAGTATTAGTACACAAATAGTGATATCACAGCAAATAATGGGCACTCCTGGCCTCTTTTATAAATTAGCATATCGTGAGCTTTCCATGCTTCTTTTATAAATAAATCATAGCGGCAAGGTTCTTTTACTCTAATCACCACACAATTCATATTATGCTTTGTGTAATCTTTATCGTAATCTTTATTTATAGAGACAACTTAACCGTCGTGGTCTTAAGTACTAGTTCTCATTCGGACTATAAAGATCTCTATTAGAGCGGGTCATTTATAATAGTAACCACTTTGGCCACAACACACTTTTCATTGGCAAATTGCCTCGTCTCTAAGGACTTTTACAACTAGTGCCCGATGTTTTGGAAAATTTTGAGCCCATTACACTTCCATCATTTCTTAACTACTAATTAGGAAAACCAACGCACTTACTACTACAGACGTACATATGCATCAAAGATTTGGTAGACATACTTAATAATTACAACAAGCCCTGTTACATAACGAAACCCAGATTTGAAAGAGTTCCATTTTTCTTTCACGATCCCATCTGAAAGAGTTCCACCGCCTGACTGTCCTTTTTCACATCTTTTCCCGATAGTGCTACCCTCATCTTCGGAGCTATTCACCTCTTCTACAGGCGGGTATCTATAAGCCATCTACTACATATTAGACATGTTAGTCCCATAGTAAGCATCCTCGTCGGTCCAAATCAGTGGATCCTGCACGAGATCTTCTTCTAGATCTTTCTTCTCTTCTTCTTCTGTTTTGCTCACATGATTCGGCAGCCATGATGGCCCTGCTTCGTGATCATTTGTGGCGGAGAAAAGGTTGAAGTATGGGCAAGTGAGATCGTACTCTACCGGTTGAGGCAACACTGTACGGGGAGAGATAGGCCTACTTGGGAAAACTTTGGTATGTTACTGAAGAAGGATAAATCATGTTCTGAATATGGTAGTAAAGGGTAATCACCAAGAGCTTCAAAGCTATCATACGCCAGAGCAAAGTCATACGATGGAGCAGGATAAACTTCTGGCTCCGGAGGGACCAGGGAGAGTTCAGGCACACAGGGGCTAAAGGAGACTAGTCAAGTACATGCCTAGCTGAGGTTAACAAAAATGGGATTCGGTCAAATTGTGGCTGGGGAATGACTAATCCAGTTTCAACACCGATTGGCCCCTCTAAATAACAGAAGGGTCCAGGTGGCGGCTCTCCATTGGAATAGTACTGCTGACTAATAGCAGCGATGAACCCTCGAAAATCCCCATAGATGGTTCCTCCAATCAATGTCATATTGATATGATAGGGCAATAGATGCACTGCCCTCATCTCCACACACGCGACAGCAACGAGATCAAGCGAATAATTCCTTCCACCCCATCAACATCATACTCCTGAGCTTGTAACCATAATGCGTGATAATGGCCTAGAAACTGGCCTAGGGTGTCTGCTTCATTGCGCCGGTAAGTCCTGAAAGCTCTCATAATCTCAGCGGAGCTTCCCATCTTATAAGAAAATATTCCTTAGCACTAATTGACAACTTACTGACTTAATGAGGCTCACCCACATATACCAAACACCATATGAAGAAATAATGGTTTATTAAACCTGTTAATCCATAGAGAATTACTAAGAATACTTATTCCGCTTAGAGGACTATGTGAAATTCATGTTTGTTTATAAATTCGAATTTAATTCTAAAGCATTATTTTTAATCAATAGTCCTTCACATTGGAACCTATGTTGATAACATCAACATCAATAACACATATATACGTTTATATAGGTTCTCATGTCATCAACACAAAAGATTTGAAACGTACCTTGGCAAGTTGGGGTCAGGGGAGGATAGGCTTTTGTTACACTCCAATCACAACCCTGTCCAAGATTTTTAAATTAAATACACACTCTATCATTTAGAAACATAGGCAAGACTTCTCAAGAATAAGACCTCAGAGCTAAAGACTGGGTCTGATAACACTCCACCGCGGCCTGACATTTAGCAGTGTTAGCGTAGCTCGAGTATCACGCGATTAACACATAAAAGGACAGACTCAACCACAAGAATAATATAATAAAAAATTCGACCATTGTTTATCAAAATATAACCAAAACAGGGATGACTTTCATAACGGACGACATGCAAAACACTAATAAGCATCATTACTCCAGTACTATATTATTCAAGTCATAAAGCATAAGTTTGTTTTACAACATTGCCAAGAGAAAATATGGCTAGTTATCAGAGTTCATAAAACGACACAACAAAAGCATAGTCGAATTAAATGTATGGAGACGTGTAACCCGTGAAGTCAAGTCGGGCATACATAGTAATGCCATCACATGCCAAGGCATACACTTTACCATTAGTAATAAAACAAAAGTGAAAACATATCACGGTGGTCATTCGGAAGTGTCAGGTGTAACAAACTCCACAAATGTAATGCTTCCTCCTTTCCTTTCAAGCTTAACCAATGATGCCTATTATTATTTTGCATGTCGTCCGTTATGAGAGTTATCCTTATTTTGGTCATATTTTGATAAACAATGGTCGAATTTTTTTCTTATATTCATTCTTCTGGTTGAATCGATCCTTTTATATGTTAATCGTGTGATACTTGATCTATGCTATCACTGGCTATATGTCGAGTCGCGACAATGTCGCAGCCCGATTCCCAAACGCTAGTGATAGTGGGGTACGAGTATCGATACGACTAAAATAAATGAATAAAGGACATCACAACTAAATTGAACATCGGCGCGGAAGCTTTCATCAAAACATGCCAAGGCAAAGACTCATAATTTGACTCAAGGGTGTATTCGTCAACATCGTTATGACTTCTTGAATATTAGGAATTTCAAGAAGAAAAGCAAAGTAGATACCCCTTATTTTCCATAAGGAAGCCTAACATCAAGAGTAACACAGCAAAAGGCGCAACAATTATATGTATGAAGACATATAACCGCGAGTATATTGCTTGATTAGGAAGGAATAATGTATCAATTCACTAAGGTTTTATCAACATCAGAAGGAAAACAAAGTTCATCATCCTTAAGTCTCTAACATCAAAGGAAAACAGCAAGGAAAACTTCATCAGTGAAACCATCCCCACCAGCACCAGTCCAATCTCGCTCCAAAGCTTAGCCTGCACATTTAGAAATATATGCAGGGCGTGAGTAATAATACTCAGTGGGCAAATGCCGGAAAAACATCAAAGGCGCTCTTAGAGCTATATGTTTGAAAACTTGCCATATCATCAGCAATACACAGAAATAAGTTATCATCAAAGAATCTGTGCATGCAGTTTTCATAATCATAACATCATAAGTAAACGATAGCGCTATCAAAGTATTCATCATGTATGTACCACGTCTACAACTCATCATTATTATCGGTACTGAGAAGTAGGCCTCCCTCTCGAGTGCCGTGATCCGGCCGACCCGAAGACGGCTCACAGTCACCTCTGTGCACAAAATTCCGCTTGTGGCAGGACCGAATTCGTCTCATCAGTAGAGGGTAACATACAAGCTCAACATCAAAAATTGGCAAGTCAAACAGTTCTTAAACATCATTTATCTCAAATCATTTGATAAACTCATAAATATCATCATCAATCATTTTAGAAAGCTCATACGATAAACGTATACTCAAAATATTGCCCACCTGGAGTCCTTCGCTTAAGCTCGGATAGGAACAGGTGACTTACTTCTTCGTCTCGCTCGGGTCTTCATGAGTCATCAACATCATCACGAAAGTTCATATGATAAAACAAACCTCAGTTAGATCTGAATACTAAAATCCAATCTCGTTTCATCGATAACTTCTCACTCAACGTCTGTTTACCCAGTAAAACTAATTCCCTAGATATACTCAACTTCTAAGGATTCACACGTCTTATTCTCGATTTAACTCTCAACTCGGACCATACTCAGCAAACAAGCACATAGGCATGTAGAACACATAAGCATACAACTTCACATAACATATCACAACAAGCAAGTATAAGCTTGACTCGGAGACCAGAGCAGAGAAATGCTTGGTGGTCAGAGTGGAAAACTCAGCAGAGCAGAGCAGACTAGCTTGGCAGAGCAGAGAAGAAATACTCGCCAAAGCAGAGGAATGCTCGCCAAAACAGAGGGATCAAACATCAGAGGAATCGATCGTCAGAGGAATCGATCGTCAGAGGAATCACGAACTCTCTGCTATGCCAGAGAAATGGCGAACTCTCTGTCGCCAGAGGAATGGCGAACTCTCTGTCGCCAGAGGAATGGCGAACTCTCTGTCAGGGCAGCGGAGAAATGAATTCTCTGGCATACCCGGGGAAAATGAATTCTCTGGCATACCCGGGGAAAATGAATTCTCTGGCATGCCAGCGGGGAAACGACTTCTCTGGCATGCCAGCGGGGAAACGACTTCTCTGGCATGCCAGCGGGATCACAACTTGGTAGAGCAGAACGAGACTCAAGGCAGAACAAAGCGAACAAGAGTAAACTCTAAACTTCATTGACTTTTCATACCCAGAAATCATCAAACATCACGTTAATCCTTTCATCTATTCATGTTCATCGTCGAAACATCATTCAAGACATAACTTACAGATTTTTCCCCTATTTCCTATATCAAACCAAATTTTGTAAAAACTCATGCTCAAGACTCAGTTTTGAAAAACACCTCTTAATCACTTCAAATCATCACGTATAACATACATCTCATCACATATAACACAATTCTCACCCCCTTTTTTTAGAAAAGAATCAGAAAGAGTTTTTAAAGGGCATGAACCCTAATTTTCGAAAATGACGAAAAAAGTGAAGGGGGAGTTTCTCATGCTTCAGTCATCCTTCTAAACACATATATCACATAAAAAGTCTAGATCTAAAAGATTAAGACACTTACTCAAGCAGTTTCGAGAAAAGGAAAGCTTCGGTCTCTATTCTTCAAGCATCAAACTCCACTAAACTTCTTGATTCATGAGTAGTAAGTGTTTATGGACTAGATTTAGTGGAGGATTTCACTATGGTTACGTCTGTGTAAACTCGAGCTTGGTCTCCCATGGAGAAGAGAAGAAATGGCATAAGGGAGAGAGAAGAAGGTGAAGAGCCGAAAATGATGAGAATGACGGAAAGAGAGAGAAGCTCTTCGGTTTTAGCAAGATTCTTATTCCTTAAGATAAGAAGCATTAAATGCTCAATAGTTCTTTGTCTCCTCCCTTAGCAGCAAGCCTAAATCGGCTAATTACCCACATGTGAGAAGGGATTAAAATAATGGTTGTGAGTGTGGGAGTGTGTGGTGGTAAATAAAAATCAAGTACTACCACAATTTCACAATTATAAGTGCACACATATCAGATAAATCATATAACGTCAGACAAATAGCTCACATAGTTATCACATTAAAATGGATCATCATTCGTCATTAATCTTATCGTAACTCTAGTTTAACCCTCTTTATAGTGACTCTCAATCACTACCTCGACTCTATCTCTCGTCTTTCATCTCAACATTAAAATCAATTTACCTCTCCATCTCATCTCTAACATTATTCTCCATTCCATCAACATCTCTATTTTACTCATATTATCATCCATCGATAACTTCCTCTCGATTTTTGTAAGCTAGTCTTTAACTCTCGAGGTTCTCAATAGTATTTCGATGCTACTTCAAGGTAAAATCATCAAGGGTTCTCCCCTTCTTTTCCTCGACTCTATGTCGAACTCATTATTCCTATTTTCTTAATAGGACAGTCAATCTATGATAACTTGGTATCCGGAAATTTTATTCCCGGTAGTCGAAAGTAAAATAAAATCTCGACTCAATTCAATCAGCATCTCTAACTCGACTCGTTTCTCAAATCTCATCACTCTAACTCCATCAATGGTTTGTCCAGTCATAACTCTATTTAAAAGAAAATATGTCTCTTCGGGTCATAAAAGAAATAATCTCACATCTCGACATCTCAGTATTCTCAATAGTGTTAAAACACTAACTCCCAACATAAGGGAAAAGTACGGGGTGCTACATCCTACCCCCCTTTAAAAGAAATTTCGTCCCGAAATTTGAGTTATTCATCTCCGGGATAAAGCTCTGGGTACTTCTCTTTCATCTTCTCTTCAAGCTCTGGGGGAATACATTCCCGCTAATTCCAAGTAGTCCATCAAATGTGACTATCAATTTCTTCGCTTTTTAGCCATCTAGAATTTTGTGCTCCGTAGCCATTCGAGTTTATTGGAGATTGGCTATTTTGTAACTATTGCTTTAAACATCTGTTTACAATCATCTTTTCTTCACGTTCCCATGTTGACTCTCCTTCTTGACCGTGATGTCTCCATTGGATTTTTACCAAAGGAATCGGCTTGCTCCTCAATTGTTGGATCTTCCGGTCCAGTATAGCATCAGGTCTCTCTCTTCGTAGCTCAAAACTGGTTCCAGGGACTCTTCTTCCTGGGCGACGTGTTTTGAAACAAACACCTACTTTCTCAGTTGGGAAACATGGGAAAACGTCTTGAACGTTCGCGAAGCTCGGAGGCAACGCTAATTAGAGGCTACTTGGCCTACTCCTTCTAATACATCGTAAGGTCATATATATATATATATATATATATATATATATATATATATCTCGGTTTGAGTCTTTCTATAACTCGAACTAACACGCTCCCCGAGATAGGGAAAACTTACGTAAACATAGTTTCTAACGTCAAAAGAATCTATCAGTGATTACTCAACTATCGAATTCCCTTCTCTCGATTTTGCTAATCGATGTCATAATCATAGGGTGTGATCTCACTTCTATTGTTGAAGTCTCTAACAGGAGTAATTTGTATGAGGCTGCCAAAGTGGCGCCTACATGTGTTAACACATCGAACCTCCTTCTATGAAATGTGCCATCACTTGCTTCTCATTCCCTATTCAAAACGTCGTTTCAATCTTGGCACGTATTCATACTTTCTCTGTCAGAGCAGCGAAATCCTAACCAGAGCAGCGAATTTGTAAAGCCAGAGGAATCGGATGCCAGAGCAGCGGAACGAAACGTCAGAGAAATGGCTTCCGCTCTGGCGCAGAAATCTCATCTCGTCCTATCCTTATGTTTATATCTCAGCGCTCTAGTCTCATCAAAAGTGAAACTCTAATGCTCAATATCTCTATTTATCATCATAACTCCATCTCATCTTAATAAAAATCTCATATCTCAGTACCATAGTACTCTCTGCAGTGTCTCGACACTACTATAACTCATAAAGGTATGGATTCACTCGTGATTCCATTCTTCAGCTCTTCTTTATCAGGCACGCTCAGTCTCTTTTCTTAAACAAAATGGCATTATATGCCGCCTCTTAATAATTCTCTACTCTCTCTCGGTTCGAAACTTTATTCGAAATCTTTCCACCTTCTCATCTTCTCATCCTTCTCTGCCAGAGCAGAGGAATCGAGATTTCTCTGTCAGAGCAGAGGAATCGGCGTCAGCTCTGTCTAAAACAAAGACCACTCAACACATAGGCTCTATTGGTAGAGCAGAGCTCCTCGGTCATGAGTCTGGTGTAATGCTTAGTACT
Source organism: Salvia miltiorrhiza (assembly GCF_028751815.1). Taxonomy (NCBI): domain Eukaryota; kingdom Viridiplantae; phylum Streptophyta; class Magnoliopsida; order Lamiales; family Lamiaceae; genus Salvia; species Salvia miltiorrhiza. The sequence continues at coordinate 18,331,614 of NC_080388.1, read as the reverse complement.
TTGCGGGGGTATTATTATTACCTTCAAATTCATCTTCTCGAATTCCTTAATTCACTTCTCGAGTAAGGAAAAATCTTAACTCTCCCTGATTCTCTCTTCTTAACGCGTCAATTACAACGTCAGAGGGATCACTTCGTCCGCGGAATCACTGTTGTCAGCGGAATCCCTAACTCTTTGCCAGAGCAGAGCTAAAACTCAGCAGCACTCGGCAAAACAAACAGAACTCATTTCAACACTTCTAATCATCAATCCAAACCAGCATTTAACATCATAGCATGCTCAAGAACTCATATACATTTAAATCCTCAAATCGACTTATGAACTCCAAGATTCTTCCCAAAATCTTGGGTAACTCATCTCACTTAAATCATCATCAACCTTCTATAAACTCATGAATCATGCTCGTAGTCCTTCACTGACTCTGATCGTCTCCTTCGTTGCTCAAAGAAAAATTTGAGACTTTTACGATCAATGTACATCTCACATTGTGCTTTATAGAGATGGTGTCTCCAGGTCTTCAAAGCATGCTCTACGGCTGCTAAATCTAAATCTTGCGTTAGATACTTCATCTCGCGTGGTCTCCACTTGCTTTAACTCCTTTCTTTCTAACATTAGTTCCTGCACGAGGACAGAGAAATCGGCGCTAGTGCAGAGGAATGCTTTCAGTTCTGTCGTCAGAGCAGAGCAGAGCTCAACTTCAGTTCTGCTTCCAGAGCAGAGCTCGATTATAACTATCGAAAGATAAGATATCTTTTCTCCCTTGCATCAGCACACATCTTAGACCATTTTTTTTCGATGCATCAATGTAAATTGCATACTAAGTCCCTTCTTTAGCTCTTGAAAACTTTGTTCACAATCGTTCGGCCAACCAAACTTGACCTCTTCAAGTCCAAGACTCGCATTTAACTTCTCAATTCACAATCTCTCTAACGCGATCCTCAACCGCTCTTCGTGTTCTCGTTTACTCTTCAAGTAAATCAGGATATCGTCTATGGAGACTAACACGAACTTGTCTAAGTATTCGTGAAAAATGCGATTCATGAGATCTATGAATACGGTCGGGTCATTCGTTCAAACCAAAAGACATCATTATAAACTCATGGTATCTATGTCTCGTACGAAATGCCGTCTTCGGAAATATTTTCCGATCGTATCTTCAGTTGGTGGTATCTCGTTCTCAAATCAAACTTCGAAAAAGTGACTCGCTCTTTGCAGTTGATCGAACAGATCATCGATCCGGGGTAACTGGATACTCATTCTTTATCGTCACTTTATTCAATTCTCGATACTCGATACACAACCTCAAGCTTCCCTCCTTCTTTCTAACAAACGAATTTGGTGCTTCCCACGGGGAAACACTAAGTCGAATGAAACTCATATCGAGATGTTCTTGTAGTTGTAGCTTCAACTCTTGCAACTCGGTGGGGGCCATTCTGTATGGCTCTTTCGACGTCGGTGACACGCCAGGCTCCAAATAAATCATAACCCAAACTGTCGGTCTGGGGGTAATCCCGATAAAGTCTTAAGGAAAACATCTTTATACTCTCGCACGACGGCCATCATCAGCGTTTTTCTTTGAATTCGTCTCCCTCTCTGGCTCAGATATACAACATACGCGGTTGTATCATTTCTCCGCAAGGACTTTCTTGCTCGCAGTGCCGAGATGATCAGCGTCTTCTTCCATCTTTTATCAATACCCATAACCGAGGTAGGCTCTTGGTCTGGAAGATGAAACGTTATTCACCTCTCCTTGTCTTGTATCGTCACATGGTTTTCCTCTAACCAGTACATTCCAAAAGTTATATTCAAGTGCCATATAGGCATCAATCTCAGGTTTCTCACCTCGAACTTAATCGATCTCGACTCGAATTCTGAGTCAGGGCACACGGATGAAACCGTAGTGGTTTAGCCTATGAGTGTGATTACTCTTTAGAGGTTGTGGAACAGGCTCTTCGTTCGATGTCGAACAAAATACTATGGGTACATCCTCAATTCGTCTATATCTGACAATTTCTTCTATTCTTGTCCGGTGCTTTCTATTCACGCGCGAACAGTCTCTGGAGATGAGGTCGATTCGCCTACGGGGCCGGTGGTCGCCCTCTTGACTGACGTGATCGAAAGGCTGGCTGTTGCCGCTGTGGTGGAAGTAGCGCTAGGATTCCCTCCATTGCTTTTGAGTTGCGGCCGAACTGACTCGGCTGTCCTCCGCTTCCACTTTGCTGCCGATTCGGACACTAGTTGAGTAGTGCTCGACCCTTCCGCAGGTGTAACCGCCATTCTGTCTCATTTTGCATTATCTCAAATGTAATTTATTGCTCTTCGACAAGGCAACATCCCTCGCGGTTCTTGAAGATCTACTGCTTCTGGGGCAGTTGGGCCAACATAAGGCCATTTATCTCAATTTTGAAGTTACGGTGGCGCATTCTAACTCTGCCACGACTTTTTGGGATCTTGACTTCAGTCATCCCGTCTTCTCTTTCCTTCTTAAATCGCGTTCTCTGGCTACATTGCCAAATCTATACGAAATGCTCTATTCAATGCATCAGTACTCATAACCGCACTCTGACTCGTTAAATCATTTCGTACCTCATATCTCAAATCTAATCGAAATAATTCCGACATCTTCTCGTTTATCTCTTCTCGATATGATGCATACCGAACCAAGTCCCGAAACTGACGTTCGTATTCAGCTTACGGTTTTATTGCTTTATCTCACATCATCAACTCTACTTCTTTCTTCCATCGGTTTCTCTTTCTCAGCAAAGTCTAAGGGGACATACATCAACCTTAGAACTAATCCTCATAGCTCACACATCATAAGACTCTTACTCAATCATCGTACTATTTTCTCAAATCTCATAACTCAATGTCAAAGACATATTTCATGTCTATCATCGTAACATCAGCTCAAAACTCTACTCAAGCATAGAGACTTTCTGGTCATCATCGTATAGGTATGTAAAAAAAAAAATTTCTCTTTCGAGAACTTGTACCCTAAGCGGGGCATAACGGAAATAAAACATCCCGTAATACTTCGTCGTTGCTACTCCCATACTAGTCGTCATCTCAGTCTGCTATCGTGAAAAACGTCATCTGTTCTAATCTGTCATCTCGATCTCCTTGAATCTGCTATTGCCTATTCTGGCTTAGCATCCCTTCTTCTCATCCTCGAAAAGGTTAGCTTTCTGCATACTTGGCTAATATAAGAAAATCCATAATCTAATAGTTGTGCTCGTCCCGTAATAACATCTTACGACTTCTCCCATAACTCGTATTTTCTTCCAAACACTCTTCTTGTCATACCATCCTAGTTACCTAGACATTCCTAACTCTTGTCGGATGTGGTAGGGACTAGGATGTAATGAATAAAAATGTCTGATCTTGAACAAGACGAGCTCATGTAATGGAGTGATTCCATAATAGCCAGTGCTATCTCAAGGATAATGAAGAAGTTACAATCAAAGGAAGATCAAAAGCTAGAACAGAAACTTAGATAAAAACTGAGATATAATATGATGGGGGCAAATCAATACTGGAAGTAGAAGCAATCCACTAAGTGGAAAATGAATAAATTGTCCACTGTTTAAAACAAGGGGTAAGGATTTCCAACACAAACGGCTCAGGCTTGAACACAGTGGATCTAGAAAAATTTCTCAATAGCATATAGTTCATCTCATGTAGGAGTTCAAATGGATGCAGAAAAATTTTAGAAACGACCAAGCGGGATAGGGACTCAATAAGTCTACTCTCGTGACTACTCTAGCGATAATACGCGCGGTCCCGGTAAAAGTACCTCTATTACGAAGTACCATTGGTCGAAAGTATCTATGCATCCTATGATGTCTCCATAATACGTCCACCCTATTAGGGTCGTGTCTATAAATCGCGATAAAAACTTTAACTCTCATCGCATTATCTCAACTATCTCTCTCTGCTTCTATTCTTCATCTTCTTCTTGGTTTATGTTCCTTCCGTTCCCTCTTCTTCTCGGAGGTATACGACAACGGAAAGCAATATATAACTATCGATTCGAAACTAGCCGTTCGTCAAAACAAAATAAATACTAATTCTCTTCTTCGCTTCTATATCTCATAAGTGATCTCAAAATTCTCAACATTCTCGTCCACTCTAGTTCTCGTTTATCAACATTTGAAATTCTCGTCAGTCTCTATTTCTCATCTATCATCAAGCATCTACATCATCATTGTTCTCAAAGCTCTGATAAAGGAAATGAAACTCCCTAATCATCAACCTTTCTGTATAGTGTATAAGGAAAACTGCCCCTCTCTCGAGGTCTTCTACAAAAGCGAAGGTTCTCTGTACAAAGCGCCCTATACTATAATGTTGCTTTCGCTATGCAAGCACCATAGGGACTAAGCGTCAAAAAGGTTCTATACCACGCTTCTAGCTATGTACATTAGCTAAGCATCACTATAGATATACATATACATCTCTAGATAGTCTCGGTCGTCATCTATCAATCTCCCATCTCGTCATCGTCATCGTCAACCTCCATACCCTTACTCGGCTTTGTCTCCTCGCTCGGCTCTGTCTTCTGACTCTCGTACTAGTTGATCAGTCGGTAGACGCTATCGTCGCTCGGCTCATCCTCGACGTTGGTGTCCACCATCGGACCATAAACCGGCACCTCAGGAACAGGTACCCATATCTCGACTCCGTCAGCAGTAGTATGATGTTGCAATGGCTGGGTCCGTCCGTAGCCAACCGTCATCTCTGGAATCTCCTCATCCGGATCCTCCTCCTCGGGAAGTGGGGGCACAACAACTGGCTCCCCTCCCTGAGATGGTCCCTCAGGCTCTCCATACGGCGGTGAAGGAGGCTCGCCCTAAGCAAAAGTAGCGGTGGCTCAGCATTGCGCTGAAGCCACTAAAATTGGCGCTCACGAAACGCCCGAACTCAGTCCTCAAAATATGTTGCGGCACCAGTGAAGCCGCCCAGTCTTGCCACTTGGGTGGCAGCTGTGGAATCAAAACGTAATGGCCTCCGGACCATCAATCCCATAGGGAATAGCCTTCCTCCATCATCGGTGATAGCGTGCCAAAAGTTCACCCAAGGTGTCATCCTCGTCCGGGATATACTCCCTGAACCATCGCTGCATCGCTGTCGATATAACTCGGCATCTCATCCTCGTTTGGTACGGTGGGGCTATACTAGCCTCAACATCTCTCCTCATCTTCCACATCAACTTCCTCACATCAGAATTCATCATCATCAAACAATTTCGTCATCAAAACAATACATAACTCATTAGTGCATCAAACTCAGTTCTCATCAGAAAAGCGATAAGAAACAACATCAACTTCTTACCTCGTTAAGCCGGAGGAGATGGGGTGCTGGGGTTTCGTTTCACAAAGACTCTCTCTCAAACTAGTCTAAGAACTCAAATTAGACTAGTACTCAATCAAGAAATTAACTCAGAGCAGACGACCTGCTCTGATACCACTCTGTCGCAGCCCGATTCCCAAACGCTAGTGATAGCGGGGTACGAGTATCGATACGACTAAAATAAATGAATAAAGGACATCACAACTAAATTGAACATCGGCGCGGAAGCTTTCATCAAAACATGCCAAGGCAAAGACTCATAATTCGACTCAAGGGTGTATTTGTCAACATCGTTATGACTTCTTGAATATTAGGAATTTCAAGAAGAAAAGCAAAGTAGATACCCCTTATTTTCCATAAGGAAGCCTAACATCAAGAGTAACACAGCAAAAGGCGCAACAATTATATGTATGAAGACATATAACCGCGAGTATATTGCTTGATTAGGAAGGAATAATGTATCAATTCACTAAGGTTTTATCAACATCAGAAGGAAAACAAAGTTCATCATCCTTAAGTCTCTAACATAAAAGGAAAACAGCAAGGAAAACTTCATCAGTGAAACCATCCCCACCAGCACCAGTCCAATCTCGCTCCAAAGCTTAGCCTGCACATTTAGAAATATATGGAGGGCGTGAGTAATAATACTCAGTGGGCAAATGCCTGGAAAAACATCAAAGGCGCTCTTAGAGCTATATGTTTGAAAACTTGCCATATCATCAGCAATACACAGAAATAAGTTATCATCAAAGAATCTGTGCATGCAGTTTTCATAATCATAACATCATAAGTAAACGATAGCGCTATCAAAGTATTCATCATGTATGTACCACGTCTACAACTCATCATTATTATCGGTACTGAGAAGTAGGCCTCCCTCTCGAGTACCGTGACCAGCCAACCCTAAGACGGCTCACAGTCACCTCTGTGCACAAAATTCCGCTTGTGGCAAGACCGAATTCGTCTCATCAGTAGAGGGTAACATACAAGCTCAACATCAAAAATTGGCAAGTCAAACAGTTCTTAAACATCATTTATCTCAAATCATTTGATAAACTCATAAATATCATCATCAATCATTTTAGAAAGCTCATACGATAAACGTATACTCAAAATATTCCCCACCTGGAGTCCTTCGCTTAAGCTCGGAATAGGAACAGGTGACTTACTTCTTCGTCTCGCTTGGGTCTTCATGAGTCATCAACATCATCACGAAAGTTCATGTGATAAAACAAACCTCAGTTAGATCTCAATACTAAAATCCAATCTCGTTTCATCGATAACTTCTCACTCAACGTCTGTTTACCCAGTAAAACTAATTCCCTAGATATACTCAACTTCTAAGGATTCACACGTCTTATTCTCGATTTAACTCTCAACTCGGACCATACTCAGCAAACAAGCACATAGGTATGTAGAACACATAAGCATACAACTTCACATAACATATCACAACAAGCAAGTATAAGCTTGACTCGGAGACCAGAGCAGAGAAATGCAGCTTGGCAGAGCAGAGAAGAAATACTCGCCAAAGCAGAGGAATGCTCGCCAAAACAGAGGGATCAAACATCAGAGGAATCGATCGTCAGAGGAATCGATCGTCAGAGGAATCACGAACTCTCTGCTATGCCAGAGAAATGGCGAACTCTCTGTCGCCAGAGGAATGGCGAACTCTCTGTCAGGGCAGCGGAGAAATGAATTCTCTGGCATACTCGGGGAAAATGAATTCTCTGGCATGCCAGCGGGGAAACGACTTCTCTGGCATGCCAGCGGGGAAACGACTTCTCTGGCATGCCAGCGGGATCACAACTTGGCAGAGCAGAACGAGACTCAAGGCAGAACAAAGCGAACAAGAGTAAACTCTAAACTTCATCGACTTTTCATACCCAGAAATCATCAAACATCACGTTAATCCTTTCATCTATTCATGTTCATCGTCGAAACATCATTCAAGACATAACTTACAGATTTTTCCCCTATTTCCTATATCAAACCAAATTTTGTAAAAACTCATGCTCAAGACTCAGTTTTGAAAAATACCTCTTAATCACTTCAAATCATCACGTATAACATACATCTCATCACATATAACACATTTCTCACCCCCTTTTTTTAGAAAAGAATCAGAAAGATTTTTTAAAGGGCATGAACCCTAATTTTCGAAAATGACGAAAAAAGTGAAGGGGGAGTTTCTCATGCTTCAGTCATCCTTCTAAACACATATATCACATAAAAAGTCTAGATCTAAAAGATTAAGACACTTACTTAAGCAGTTTCGAGAAAAGGAAAGCTTCGGTCTCTATTATTCAAGCATCAAACTCCACTAAACTTCTTGATTCATGAGTAGTAAGTGTTTATGGACTAGATTTAGTGGAGGATTTCACTATGGTTACGTCTGTGTAAACTCGAGCTTGGTCTCCCATGGAGAAGAGAAGAAATGGCGTAACGGGAGAGAGAAGAAGGTGAAGAGCCGAAAATGATGAGAATGACGGAAAGAGAGAGAAGCTCTTCGGTTTTAGCAAGATTCTTATTCCTTAAGATAAGAAGCATTAAATGCTCAATAGTTCTTTGTCTCCTCCCTTAGCAGCAAGCCTAAATCGGCTAATTACCCACATGTGAGAAGGGATTAAAATAATGGTTGTGAGTGTGGGAGTGTGTGGTGGTAAATAAAAATCAAGTACTACCACAATTTCACAATTATAAGTGCACACATATCAGATAAATCATATAACGTCAGACAAATAGCTTACATAGTTATCACATTAAAATGGATCATCATTCGTCATTAATCTTATCGTCACTCTAGTTTAACCCTCTTTATAGTGACTCTCAATCACTACCTCGACTCTATCTCTCGTCTTTCATCTCAACATTAAAATCAATTTACCTCTCCATCTCATCTCTAACATTATTCTCCATTCCATCAACATCTCTATTTTACTCATATTATCATCCATCGATAACTTCCTCTCGATTTTTGTAAGCTAGTCTTTAACTCTCGAGGTTCTCAATAGTATTTCGATGCTACTTCAAGGTAAAATCATCAAGGGTTCTCCCCTTCTTTTCCTCGACTCTATGTCGAACTCATTATTCCTATTTTCTTAATAGGACAGTCAATCTCTGATAACTTGGTATCCGGAAATTTTATTCCCGGTAGTCGAAAGTAAAATAAAATCTCGACTCAATTCAATCAGCATCTCTAACTCGACTCGTTTCTCAAATCTCATCACTCTAACTCCATCAATGGTTTGTCCACTCATAACTCTATTTAAAAGAAAATCTGTCTCTTCGTGTCATAAAAGAAATAATCTCACATCTCGACATCTCAGTATTCTCAATAGTGTTAAAACACCAACTCCCAACATAAGGGAAAAGTACGGGGTGTTACAGACAAAGTGGTATCAGAGTTAGTCTTTGGCTCTGAGGTCTTATTCTTGAGAAGTCTTGCCAATGTTTCTAAATGATAGAGTGTGTGTTTGATTTAAAAATGATTTAGAAATTAATATGCCTCCAAAGAGAAGATACCAAGTCCATGAAGAAGAAGAGCGCAAAGTCACACCACCATAGGCACCACCTCTCCAATAAAGGAGAATTGAGAACTCTTCATACGTTAGAACCCACCAATATTTGATGGGAAGGGCGATCTTGTGATAATCGAAGAGTGGATTAGCTCTACGGAATGAATTTTTTCGATTTTTGCGTTGCAACGACCAAGAGCGAATTATGTGCATGTCGTACCAACTCAAAGGTTTGATGGACTTTTGGTGGGAGGCGAGATAGAAAACCATGACCCCCGAACAACTGGATAATCTCACTTGGGAAGAATTCAAAGCAGCACTATGTGAGAATTATATTCCTCGAAGCTATAAAAGGAAGAAAAAGATTGAATTCTTCAACCTCCGCCAAGGAAAGAAGTCAGTGGCTGAGTATGAATGGGAGTTTTGTGACCTAGCTAGGTATGCCCCTTATCGGGTAGACACGGACGAGAAAATGTCCGAACTGTTTTGTGCTGGACTCTTCCAAGAGATTCGAGTGGTGTTAGCCAGCCAACATGTATTAACATACACAGAAGCTTTAAACCGAGCTTTAGACATGGAACTAGCCATGCAGCCAGAAAGGTCAGTGACACTCATCCTCTAGTGACGCATAACTCTCAAATGAGACATACGCTGCCCAACCATTAAGTAAACAAAGGCAAAAGAAAATGGAAGCCACGTGGGCCACCTGCCAAATAAACTGTGGGATGGTGTGTCCGGACCTCCTCAACCTCATGGGGGATATAAACATCCAATAAGCGGAACGAACATACTACCCCAAAATGTCCAGCGCACTGTTGTTCTGGCCAAAGTGTCGGAAGACACATCACAATGCGCGCAAATAGAGAGGCAATGCCTGATATACCTACGAAAAGATTGGCCACTACTCTCCATAATACCCCAACCGCCAGAATAATAGAGGAAAGCAAAATCCACATCCACAACCCCAACTACTTGTAGTGAAAGAAGTCCCAACATTCCCTCAACCTCAACAATATATTCATCCATGCCGGCAGAATCACGTTCATCGTCGTCTGTCTGCCTCACAAACTTCTCAACAGCCATACCACCCAAGGGTGTATGGGATTGAGAATAAGGCACCTGACAAGAATAAAGGGAACTAATTAACTGGTATTGGAGAATTAAAAGGAAAAGCCAACAACATTGTTTGGTAGCATAGAAACATATACTTTGTAGCCCGTAATTAAACAAAGCGCGCTGTTATTTCACTATTTCTCTTAGTAAATACATCTCTCATCCACCCCAGTTACATTTTCTATACTTCAACAGTGTCATAGATTAAATTTTGATTGACAAAAATGACCATGGCCTCCAACACCAATGACCAAGCAGAAATGTTAAAGGTAAGGTATCAGGAGTGAGGCGAAGGCTCTTTGCTTACTCGAATCACGACCGCCTTCATTGGAAATCGAAGTAGAGTTCATGGTAGCGGCAGTGGAAGTCGACGATGACCTGCCGTAGAAAAATCGAGGGAATAGAGAAATACGATGGATGAAGTAGAGAAATACGATGGCCAAACAATAAGAAAGAGTCAATTTTCGGCTGTACATGGTGATGTTCTATTTAGAACCAAAGCCTATCAGAGCCGGTGGTTGTGTTGGGCGTAAGAAATTTTGGGAAAAATTTCGGCAGAACCACTGGGGGAAGAAGACGGTGATTATTGAGCGACGACGACGACATGAGAGCTCAATATCTTCTTTCTCTGTTTATACCAAAACTGATTCCTAATCCTATGCAATGGACATGGGATCAACGTCCAAATGGTGTAAATGTATTCCATCGTTGAAACGATGACAACTTGATTTTTTATATTTATTTTATTTGGCCATAGGAGATGGGGGTGTGCGACGGAATGGCGGATTGGATAAAAAGAGTTTGGGGATTGGGGAGTTGGGTGGGCGGCACAATTGGTTTTGTGGTGAAGGAGCACAATATTTTCTAGAAATTGATTGATCTAGTGAGCGGTAGCAGGTTGATTCATGCGATTTAGGTGGGCGACTATTGGTTTCCTAGGAATGAGATGGTGGTGTTCTAAGTATTTTTTTTCTTCTTTAGTGTTTGGGCATATTTATCTTTCTAAAATTTTATTAAGGTTAGAATTGTAAATTTAAATTTAATCCAAATTTTTAAACTAGGATACCAAACATGAATTTTATATTATCTAGGTTTTATATGTAGGACACCAAACATATGAACATAATATCAATCATGTCTTTTTTTATATAAATAAATAATATTAAATAAAGAAATTTAAAGGCCGCGCCACAGGGAACTCGAACCTAAGACCTTTGGCCTTAGGCATTAACCCTTACCGCTTGGCCAACAAATGCACACTATCAATCATGTCTTATTAATATAATCTATTTGACTTAAGTTATCTTGCTATATCCTAACATGACTATCAAACGAGGTCTTATTGTATTAGCTTAGGATTGGGCTGACTCTTTACCCGAGCCTGCGTTTGGCCCAATATATATTGTGGGTAGTTCCGATAAAACAACGTACATACATAACAGAATAACGAAAACGTGTAAAATGGAAATGAAGGGTGATTCTATTCATAGCCCCCATTTTACTCCTTATAGCCCTTGTTTTAAAATAATAATATTAATTAATTAGAAATTTACTATTCTTCCTTATATTTTATTGCCTACAAATTAAACTAATTTTAAATAAATTTAGAAGAATAAACATGCATAGCCTCTATCGTAATCTGAAAATATTTATAGCCCCTATATATAAAACCCTGAAAACTATTGTATAGCCCCCCTGCAAACATCAAGTTCGATTATTCTGAAACTTCTTTAGAATTCTACGATATACATGTATTTCTTCAGAATATATTTAGAAATATATGTATGTCATTCTGATTCTTTATAATAACAGTTTGATCTTTAATATTGCGTCTTGTATTGCTTAATTAATTGTTGTTGAGGCGGCGCCTCTAATGTGAGAAGCAGTGATTCTGAAATCAATTAGTTTATTGCCTCGTGAAGATTTGAAACGAGCTATTAATTGTTAAAAGCCGGAATTGTTGATTGTCATCTAAAGTTTGACCTTTTCCTTTTTTTATACATAGCCTCCCCCCTCAATATAACCAGGATTTTGCTTCATCATCATTACTCATCAGTATCATCACGTTGTCGTCGTTGTGTGCTTCTATTGCTGCTGCTACTCTGATTATTGTTATTATTATTATTATCGCGAAATACATACATATTAATATATAGGGGAGGGCTACAGTGAAAATACTTCTTAAAATATAAATATAAACGTTTTTTAATATACGAATTTTATCCAACATGATTACGAATTAATCCAACAGGGTTACGAATTATGAAAAATAAATTTTTGCTACCTTTGGGATTCGAACCCAGGACCACGAATTCATCCAAAAGGGTTACGAATCAACCGTAGATCTTGATGATCTAAGGGCTGAAAATTGTTTATATTTTATATTTTAAGAAGTGTTTTTATTTTAGCCCTCCCCTATATATATATATATATAATATGTATATATATATATATAGGGTTGGGTTCCGGTGGATCCCTATGCTTATAATAGATCCGTAGATCCAAATCTAGACCACACATTTATGACATGTGGCGCATCAAGATGGTGACACGTGGCAAGTCATTTCAAGGCAAAATCTGGAGAGGGGTAAAATTGGAATGTAATTTTCGAAATTAAAAAAAAAAAAAATTAGATTTTCTCAAAATAGGTATATTTTAGATGCATAAAGTTTCATACGAGAATGCATGAACTTTCATATAAAAATGCATAAAGTTTCATATAAAAATGCATAAGATTTCACCCACCCACCCCCCCACACCCCTGAACCCCACCCCACCCCCACCCACCCCCTACCCCCCCACCCAAAATAATTTTTTATTTTTTATTTTTTTAAAAACTGATTTTCTGACCACTGACCCACCCCTCCCCCCCACCCACCCACCCCCCCCCACCAAATTTTTTTTTTATTTTTTTATTTTCTCAAAAATTGATTTTCTGACCACTGACCCCCCACCCACCCACCCACCCCACCCCACCCCCCAAACTTTTTTTTTTTGAAAATCAGTTTTTTAAAAAATAATAAAAATTTTTGGGGGGGTGGGGGGTGGGGGTGGGGGGTGGGGGTGGGGGTGGGTCAGCAATCAAAAAATCAGTTTTTGAAAAAAAAATTGGGGGTGGGGGGGTGGGGGGGTGGGGTGGGGGTGGGGGGGTGGGGGGTGGGGTGGCGAAACTACCAAATTTATTAAAATGAAATGCATTTTTTGTATAATTTAATGCATTTTTATGTGAAAACTTTATGCATTTTTGTTTGATTTTATATGCATGTGAAACATGCCTATTTTTGGGGGGTGGTAATGGGGAGGGTTGGGGGTGGTGTGGGCTGGATTGGGGGGTGGTATGGGGTGGGGTGGTGAAAATACCAAAACTGGAAAAATTAAATGCATTTTTATGTTCAAAGTTATGCATTTCATGTGAAAACTTTATGCATCTTTGTGTGAAACTATATGCATCTAAAATATATCTATTTTGAGAAAAATATATATATTTTTTTAATTATTAAATCCGAAAATTACATTCCAATTTTACCCCTCCAGATTTTGCCTTTGAATGCTTGGAAGCTCCTTGCCACGTGTCACCATCTTGATGCGCCACATGTCATAAATGTGTGGTCAAGATTTGGATCTAGGGATCTATTATAAGCATTGGGATCTATATGATCCCATTCCTATCTATATATATATATATATAGAATACATTATTATCATTTTGTCTTCTTAATCTCAAAATGATGGAAGGAAAGCTAGATTACGGCTTGTTTGTGAGCATAGTGGGACATATAAGTCTTCTAAGAATACTTCTATGATGTCTCGTAGTGGAACCGGTACGAAAAAGATTGGTTGTTCATTTATGTTGCAGGGAGTGAAATTAAAAAATGATGATGATTGGCTTCTAAAAGTTATATGTAAGTCCCATAATCATCCACCAGCAGAACACCTGGAGGGTCACTCATTTGCAGCAAGACTAAACAAGGAAGAAAAGACTGTGTTGTTTGACATGACGAAAAATATGATTAGGCCAAGGAACATACTTATGACCATAAAAGAAAAGAATAAAGAAAATGTGTCAACTATGAAGACGATATACAATGCTCAGTCAAAAACACAGGATTGTTGAAAAAGTTGAAAGATCGCAAATGCAACAACTTATGAGAAAGCTGAATGAGTGTAAATATGTGGAATGGCACAGGAGCAATAATTTCACTGACTGTATTAAAGACTTGTTTTGGGCACATCCTGCATCCGTTGATATTTTGCATTCCTTCTCATCAGTGTTGATTATGGATTGTACCTACAAAACTAATAGATACGGTCTTTCGTTATTAGAGATAGTTGATGTGACATGTACATATCTCACTTTTTCTATAGCGTTTGTCTATATGGACTATATGGAATCAGAGCATGAAGTGTCACAACCCAATTCTTGAAGGAATAAATACAATCGAGGTACAACCAATTCATAGAAATAAACAAGGGCAAACCTGGTTAAACCCCGAATAATAAGATAACGAGTCGGGCTAGGCCCCTTTGGATCAAAAGTTTTGTTTCATGCTTCTGATAACCAACATTCATTAGCATAAAACCAGGAATTAAGGCCTAGTTTGGTTAGATAGAATGCGCTGGATTAGCGTACTAATCTTACATATTACGGGAATTTGGTTTCCATTATATTCATTAAGTCTGGCCCTGGAAAATCATGCGGCCCGGTAATAAATCACTATTCACTCCATTTTATGCATCCGACCACCCCCCCCTGATGCGGTTGCTGGAATTTTTCAATGGTAAAGCTCTCCCCAATTTGCCCTTCCTCGTTTTTCATGATTAAAAAATAATAGAGGGATAGAAATGTCATTTTAACAATAGAGGTAAAGAATGCACTGTATACCAAACATAATTAGACGCATCTAACTACAATACCAAATACTTATTTTTTTTTTATTAATCTTCGTTAATCAGTGAAAGGCATCCAACATTTAATCTATGCTGTATAAACCATTCTTTCGAACCAAACTAGGCCTAAGTGTTTAAGCTCAAACAGAAATGTCATTCTAAATCTAACATGAAAGTCTTCAGTTGAGAAAACAAAAGACATATAAGAGTTATTGCTACAATGGAAGTCTTAAAAGAAAGTTGAACCCTAGCCTTAGCTCAGTCCCGTCAGCACCAGCCAGCCAACCGGAAAACATTTGAAAGTATTTTTGGGCTAAGTACTAATGTACTCAGTGGACATGTATTTTCTGAAATATTTCATATTTTTGTAAGAGCAGTTTATCCAATCATAATTGACATAACTTAGAAGGTTTTAAATTGAAAGAACTTCTAAGCATGTTAAACCATTTTTCATTTGTGCGCACATGTCACACTCCCTTTCCGTTACTCGCTGTGATCTCGGACCTTTTAGCCACCGACGGATCCATTTCTCCCATTGCACTTGCCTTGAGGACGTAACTCAGACAAGTTGAATTGACCTCGGGACACTACCCAGGCAGGCCTTACATGATACATGCTCCGAAACACATCTCGTCGAGCACCCTTATAACGCCTCTGGCCAGTGCCCGATGGAGATCAACCCACCAGGTCAGCTAGCATGTGTACACGATTCTCAGACAACGTGTTAGGTCATAAGAGAACCTCAATTGATTAACTTTGCGAGCCTTAAACAGAGCAGAGTGCACATAAACATTTTATTGGATAAATAGTTTGCATTTCATTAAATAAACAGTTTGCAATTCATTGAAACATTTAGAGCTTAATAACTCAATCATACTTTATACATTTGGAAAGTAAGCCCACCTGGTTAGGCAAAGCCTAAAGATCATAATCACATAAACTCATCTTGGGAAAGCAACGCTAATCCCCTTGGTCTACAAAGCCTACAAGAAATTCTATTCTTAATAGGTCTCGTGAAGCTAACTTAAAGTCTTAGTGGGTGCACTTAACTACTATGATTCATCACGCCGGGTTTTCAAAATTTAATAAATAAATAATTGAAAACTAAATTGTTGAGCTAAGGACACCAACAATATCCTTACTCGATTTTCTTGGGTAGTTGGATTTAATGAAAAACCATTTTAAATCAAGAGTACTTTTATTTGCAAATGCATAATGCAAATCATTTCATGTTTAATGCATATGATAATTAATTACACTTAATATATGCACATAATAACATTATAATGCAATCATTCTTCAAAAGAAAAATAATTAATCAAACTAATTTTAAGTCTAATTAATAATTAAGGCAGCCCAATTTAAAATAGTAAGAGGCCCTCTTTTCAGGTCAACGGCACAACAGCAAAACACTCAACACAAGTTTCTCCCTCGGCTCTCTTCTCAGGTCAACGGCAGCAAGGCCGCCGCCCGTCGCCCTTCAGCCCCCTGTTCTCTCAACCCTCTCATCTCTCTGCACACACCAGCGACAGACGACGAGGTCGCCGCCGACAATAACAACCAGTCGCACCGCCGTCAACCCTTATCTCCCTGACTCGACTCAGCAGTGACAACACCCAACAGACCCAACTCAGACGCACCGGCATCAACTGGCTCGACACAGCAAGTTCTAAGGCAGGGAAGAAATCAAAGCTTCAAAATCTATTTCTTCTTTTCAGTGAAATACATGCTCTTGAAACAGTTCAAATCTTGTTTAAAAGCATAAACAAAAGTTCTGGAATCCTCTTTTAATCATGCTTCATATATATAGATGTACACAGATCATGAATGCATATATGTTTTCGTATAACAGTTATTGTAGATGAATGTGTGTATGGGTGTGATTCTTGATTGGGCAGCCGAGGTTTGTGTGTTCTGAAAGTAATGGAGAATACTGTAAAAACAAGTAGTGAAGTTTAAAGAAAATGAAACCTTAAAACTTTCGGTTGAGCTTGTGTGAACTTGGTTGATTTTGATGTATATTCGGTATAAGCTTGGTCCTTGAATCTAAAATATGGAATCTAAGTTTTTTTTCTTGGCGAGAGAGTTGTTGTGTGGGATGAAGGGGACTTTAACTGATGAGATAAAGGGATGGGGGGACTGCCTAGCAAGGCTATGCTGTTGCGCTTTCAAGAGTAGATGCGTGAATGAAGGAAAAATAGAGTGTAGGAATAGACTTTAATTGTAGGGAGTGACTTTGATGGTAAGGGTTGCTAAAAACAATGAAATGACGTGATGTGACAATTAAAACATCTGCGATGAATTGTCGAACTGAAATAATTCTCTAGGGTTCGCTAAATAAATAGCTCGTGTAAATGTTCAAATGCTCAATTTAAAAAAATATGCAATGTATAAGAATTTCAATAAATAAAATTTATGAAAGCTTTTGTAAAATATTTTTGTTGGAATTAAAAATAAATAAGTTTCTTTATACGACGTGAATCATCCTGATTTATAAGTTCAAAATAATTCTAAACTTTGCTAGGGAAATCCTTGACATCATCTAATGATACGCAGCGGAAATAACAGTCAAGAAAAGATCTAGATTTACAATTGATTCATGTGTAGAGATTACAAACGCACTAGATTTACAATTGATTCATGTGTAGAGATTACAAACACACAACAACAGTTATAATAACTTACTTGTTGTGTAGCAAACAATCTTGTAGCAATTCTTCTAGTAATCCTGCAGTTGAATCCACTATTATGGTATCCACGCATATTGCAGATTCGATGCAGGAACAATTCCCGATGCACAATTCAATCTTCGAAAGCTACTATTATGGTATCCACGCATATTGCAGATTCGATGCAGGAACAATTCCCGATGCACAATTCAATCTTCGAAAGCTAGGAAATCTTCGATTGAATTCTATAATGCTCTAAGTGTTTTCTCTCTTGTGATTTTACGTATCTCACGTGTGTTCATCTCCCAGACAAAAGAAATATATTCCTATTCTTATAGGAATAAGACACGCATGTAAACCCTAAGTTAAACAGGCCGGGCTTTTCTTTTGTCTCCAATTAATTAATCCAATAGTCAAACTATTTACTAATTAATTAAAGCTTATTAGAATATATCAAACATATCCTAATCTAGTCCATATATCTTTCAATCTCCCACTTGGACTAGCATTAGATTAAACACCAAGCACTATCTTTGCACCCTTGATGTCACGACCGGACTTAATTAAGGATAATTAAACCGGGAAACCATGACTAAGAGAGGGAGATAAGAAGCGGGAGTAGAAAAGGGGAGTGAATAAATAGAGAAGGATCGTACTTTTCATTGATAATGAAGGAAACATCTAATATATATAACGGAGGTTTAGTTGCAATGATTCGATTGAACTAGTAAGTTCGGATATCTCCGACTTAGCCAAAATAACATAAGACTTCTTTGAGTACGCAGCGGAAGTAATAAGGTTTCTGATTACATATATGAAGACATGTACCCAAGAGTTTTTCAAAACATATAACATCAAGACAAAAGAAGATCCCGCTCATCACTTCATCACCATCGGCTACTGCTCAACCTGCACATTTAGAAATATATGCAGGGCTGAGTACAAAGGTACTCAGTGGGCACATATGCCTATAATGAAATATAACATGCTTCGTAAAGATTTAAATTGTCATGCCATCATAAACAGTACATCAAGGGGGTTTTTCGCTAAAAAGGCCCAAGCTTACTAAATTTATTTGTGATTCTTAAAGTTCGTCTGATCAGACTAAGTTCTCTTGTAATCTATCATATCTGGAACTGTGTGCCGGAGAGGTGGCCACCTCTCACGGACACCTGACCGGCCAATCCGCTCGATGACTCACGGTCACACGTGTACACTAGTCCTGGCATGGATAGCTATCAACTACTCAGGACCCGAATTCGATTGCATCATTGGCAAAGCCAAAGCAGATAGATATCATACTAAAATTGAAACATTTTATGGCAAGACAATACTTGAAATAACTTCAATTCAAAGATTTGTCATGAAATAACTTGTTCAGCTGTAATATGAAACTCATTTGATATATATGAAAGTAATGCCCACCTGATAGAAACTTTCTGTGGTACAGTAGCTCCTTGTTTGATTGTTAATCTCGCGCTTGACCTTTATTACGAGAATATAAATAAGATACTGCTCGAGCAAAATCTCTAATAATGAGAATACGAAATTAACGATGCATGATCCTCTTATGCATGAATTATTATTCTGAGATAATAATTGGGGAAGTTCTACTATCAATCCTTGCTATCGGATCCAGTGAAAGAACCATCTAGGTTTCGCCTCGAGAGGTCAAGTAATTAACTACAATAATCCGTTCTCGTCAAGGTGTTCTAATCCGCCAATTAAATAAATCTCACTCGAGGTGATTGTTAGAAAATAAATACTAATTCGGTTTATTCGCTGTATAACCTCGTAAAATTTACCCGGGCTAAAGTAGGAACTATAGTAATACTATAAGTTCGAATAATTAGAGGCCCAACATAAGGCAACCTAATAATTAATATGAAAGGCCCAATTGAAATGATTCATTGGCTTAAGTAATTAAATAAATCTTGGCCCAAATGAATCAATAAAGAATAGCTGGGCTAAGTTAAAACTCAACCCTCCTTCTATTGGCCCTCAACGCGAATTAACTACAAGGCGTAATCTCTTCTTGTTTGTATAAACTCAGTTATGCACATTTAAACTACATATAAACTGCCATTTGCTCATGAGAGTATATTTGGTGATTCTGCTAAGTTCTAGAGCATGAAGTAACCATGAATGAATCATGATGTAGTTGGTGTTTGTACTATAAAGAATGCAACTTTGCTAAGTCCATTATGTCTACAATGGTTTTCTATCATTAGAAACTGATCATGCTTTGGTATGTATGCGAACTGGAATGGATATTTGGTATAGAATTAATACCTTGGGAATGACTGTTGGTTGGCTGTTTGCCGTTGAATTTAACGAACTGGAATGATTGAACTGAACTGAAATTAATCGGTGTTGTTGTTTCAGTAATTGCAGTTGGTCAATGGAAGGAGATGGAAGGAGTAAAGCCAAGCTTACCTTAAGGATTCGGCAGGAAGCAATGAAGGTATGCTCCCTCCTACTTCTTCGATTGGGGAGATATTAAATACA
The DNA here is from genome assembly GCF_028751815.1 of Salvia miltiorrhiza. Lineage (NCBI taxonomy): Eukaryota > Viridiplantae > Streptophyta > Magnoliopsida > Lamiales > Lamiaceae > Salvia > Salvia miltiorrhiza. The sequence continues at coordinate 18,311,573 of NC_080388.1, read as the reverse complement.
CTAGGATAGCTGGAACAAGAACTGGTTCAATCTTTAATGTTACTACAATGAATGCAGATACCCGAGAAAGAGGTGGATGAATTTACACAAGATCTCACCTTGAACTTGGCAGGGCACCAAATGAAGAGCTGTTGGGAACCTTGTGGAATATCCTAACCCTTGTTTTGATCATACCAAAATTCATAGGACTTATATGTAATAGACTAGAATCGTTTTTGAACTCAAGTGCTAGAGTTCGTTTCTAGTTTAGTTGTGGTGTCGAAGACTGAAGACTGAAGACTAAAGACTGAAGAACGAAGACTGAAGACTGAAGACTGCAGATACCAACTGAAGTATTAGTTGAAGAATCAGTTGAAGACTGATTATTTAATGCGCGCAAAGGACTGATACTAAAGTCAAGTATCAGTTGAGCATTCCTCCTAGGACTGATCTTCCAACGTTCAGAGGAAGCCACATACGCACAAGTACAGCCGCATTAAATGCAGAGATCTCAGAATATCTTATCTCTGCAGAGGTCATTCCTATCTGGTGGTTACTTTTCAGAGATGTCACATCTCCTGTCCATCAAAGAGAGCCATTTCCACACAGACAAGGAACCTCGAAGATTGAAGCCTCAGCCCAAATTCGAATTGCTCTCCAACGGAAGAAATCTTGAGGACGATTTACGCCAACGGATCTATTCAAGAGTTCTCCTACAAATAGCGCTCGAGGATCACTTCAACCTTCACCGATTCAACGACATAAGCTGAAGCTCTGCTAAAATTGCTACTCAGCCTAAAGCTTAACCGCCCCAAAGCTTGAATCGAAGAAGAGAATTCCAAAGCCAAAATCAGTCACTACTGATTACATACATTCTCTTAGACCCTAGGCATATATCTGTTTACCCAGAAGCCAAAGGTCAAACTTGCTTCAAAGAACTTGTTCTTTGTAAGTATAGTTGGCACTCGTTCAAACCTCCTCCCCATAAGAGTGTTTGAGTGGTTCGGAGTTCAGGAAGGTACTCTGAACTCTGAGTGAAAAGTCTGAGCACGAGCTGTGCTTAGCAGGAAAATCCTACGCGAGGTGTGTGGGTGTTGAAGAAGGGTTTTCTTCAATTTACGGTTGTGTGCACCAGGCAAGCACACGGGTACGGTTTGCAGTGCATCAGTGAAGCACTTGCGGAGTGGATTGTTGGTCTGATCAACCAACCGTGGATGTAGGAAAGGGTTTTTCCGAACCACGTAAAAGTCTCTGTGTTATTTACAGCTTTCAGTTTTACATTCTTACTTGTGCTATTTCAATTGATAAAACTGAACACTGAATAACAGCAAAGAGAAACCTTAATCCAACAACCTGCTCCACCGAGGCTATTACGAAACTAAGTTTAATTTCCGCTGCGTATGATATCAATCTGACTGAACTATCCTCTGATAGTAAGGAAGAGTGATATCATCTCTATCTTAGCAAACACGACTGAAGCCCTTACTTGGATCAGTTAAGTTCCAGCAACTTAACTGATAACTCATTACTGAAGAGCTTTCAGTATCAGTCGTCAACCCTGTTGGTCAAAACTGATTTCAGTAAAACAGGAGTCCTTGTTTGCGTGCAAAGTTTCGTTTTGATCTCTGACTGAGATCCCTCTGATTGAGGTCAGTAGATTAAGTCAAAAATAGCCTATAGGTGTATTCCCTCCCCCCCATACACCTATTCGAGACCCTCAGGACCTAACAAGAACAGCGCAGTCCTTCCTATTTTTGCTAGAAATGTTAAGTGTGGAATGGAACGAATGAAGGTTATTTGCTACTGAAGTCTGAAACAAACAGGAAGTTTTTGGGTGTGGAATGCACACTTGAGTGAGCTAGGGAGAAGGTGCAGAGGTAGGGTGGCTGATGTATGGGTTAGATGGGATGGGGGCAGCCATAGGGGTGGCTGATTGACTCTTGCTGTACTTGGCAGCAGAGGGGAAAGGTGGAGAGAGGCTGCCCTCATGCAGCTCACATTTTCCCCCACTTCCTTCTTTCCCTTTTTTTTTTCTTTTCTTTTCTTTTCGTACTTGGTGTTGGTGTAATTAGGAAGATAGAAATGGAGGTTGATTGTGGTGAATGAATGAGATATATTCGTATATCTCGGTGTTTCTGTAATTGTAATATGAATCTCGTACTCGTATCTGCTTGCTACTGTCTATTTAAATAAATCTCGTGTTTCGACCTATGATTTCCCGCATTGCTAGAATTGACAGGTTGTAAAATGAATCTAAATTAAATCCGTAGATTTAATTAACTTACGAGTCAGAAATAATCCACGACTTAAGTAATTATAAAAATAAAATCTAGTTCCATCTCGCTTAAATAAATAACGTGACTTTGCTAAGTCAGCTATAACTTTGAAATAACATCATTGACTGCTTCATAGTATAAATTCAGGATCATGAGCTGAATTCATAACAGGATAATAATCGGGTTTCATTCACTGATGAAGAATAGTAAACACGCACTACTGGATTTAATATATATATATATATATATATATATAAGAGCGGGGGTCATTACACTTGAGCGAATCAACTATATACATAAAGTGTGACCCAATAGGCCTCCATTATCGTCGATAATCAAATTAAAGTCTACACAAAACTCCTACACTGCGTTGTGTAGCGAACTCGATATATGAAGAACGTTTACGTGGATTCTGTAAACAAAACATTTATGCGAAGATATAGTAACATCCTTTCATTCACGAACCACTCGATAGAGCCTAGAATTTATCATTGTGTCTTTCTAATAGCTCTATCAATTTATCTCATCTTTATTAAATGACCTCCATCGATCATGTTCAACTTTTAAAGTTCGAACATATCAATTGCACTGGCCAGTGACTTAACGGTCAAGTAATATAGAGAAACGGAGTGTTCTTCTCGAAATGTAAATCGAGGAATGAATCCTAATCTTGGCACAACTACCATCTTCCCTTATATCCCGATATACCCAACACAAGCCGTATCTACCCCTTTGATTGGAGTGCAGGCATTGTACTTAACGGTCAAAGTATATCATTCAATAAGTAAGATAAGTATTGCCCTCAAGTCAAAGGACTGTCACAATCTCCACACACCAATAATCATAGACACCAAAACAAATGATATATTGGTAAGGTATGCCAACACTCTCTAAAGTATCCATGCATCTATCACGAGTATCTAATATCTCATAGTCATGAGAACAACTACATTCTCTAAGAATGTGATACAGATCGCATGCCAACTTATAACATATCATCAATATCCTAATCTTGATGATCCTTAGTTGGGGCGCTTTAAGAGCTATACTCTATTGCTAACCTCCCACTAAATTAGCAACAATATAAACTCATGGGAACATTTAATTGAATGAAAATAAATAATCAAAGTATTCAATCAAATAAATGCATAATGCCATTAGTGACATCAAATGTCATAAATGTGATCAAGTAATAAGTATCAACACATATTATTTCTAGACATATTACTTTTACTCCCACTGACTAAAGCCAGTCTCAAAGATATCAAATGCCCAAACACTCAAAGTGTTTGTTATGATTCACAATGCATAACAATTGGTCAAAAAGGATTAGCTATGTCCTCTTATGTGGGAACATGCTCTAACATAATCTCTTGTTTCTAATATCTCTTAAAATCTGCCAACGATGCTAAGCACACACACTACACCCTGTGTAATGAAAATCATGACATTCATGACCATCCTATTGCCCTAGCGTTAGGATCATTCTTTGTGCATTATTGTCCTTAGAAGGACAATCCTTCCTTGACAAAAAGATGTCATATTCCATTGGTAGATGTCCTTTCGGACTTCTTCATGGAGTATCGCCTTAACATCTTGTCTATGTAAGTGGATTTTGATAGCCTAACAGTCTATTAGCTCAAACTCAATAGATCTGGATCCCAATGATAGAATAGGCTTTACTCAAATCCTTCACCTTGAAGGAAATTAACAACTAGTCTTTCATGGATTGCATCATGAGTACAATAATTTTCATTTTCAATATGTCACACATAAATGATGATGAAAATTGTGTTCTCATTCTTGTGTTTCCTATAAACACAATAATTTCTTTGCTTTTGACCAAAATCAAACGATTTGATTTCTTTGTCAAAACATTTGTTCCATATTCTAGAAGTTTGTTTTAGTTCATAACAACAAGTAAAATCTCAATGGACTTGACTTTTGCAATTGGCGAAAAGATTTCATCATAATCAATTTTCTCGCACTGACTATAATCTTTTGGCACTAACCTTGCCTTGCAGGTTTGCACATTATCATTAGCATCAATTAGGTATTACCCCAAATGATATCTTATTTATGGTCTAACCGGTCCATTCAGATTTTATGGCTTCTTGGCACTTCTAAGAATCTATGACTATCATAGTTTCGCATAAATTCTAAGATCTTTACCAGTTTCAAATTCTTTCTTGTATTGATCTTAGACCAATAGATTAATTCTTTGACTGGTTTACATTCTCTAGAACTTATACAACGTTGCATTTTTGCATTTGTGCGCGCTCTTCATTATTCTGAACTTGAGGAAGTTGATCAGCTATATCATGATGAAGAATCTTCGACATCCAATGTCATATCTCCCCCCGTATTGAAGAATCTTGCATTTCTGCATAATCTTCAATACTGCTCTTATTGGATGTAGATGACGTTCTAAGCAGTGCATCAGTACCAATGAGATCATGTAAAGCTCCCACTAAAATCTTGTTTAGACCATCTACCAATAGATTAATTCTTTGACTGGTTTACGTTCTCTAGAACTTATACGACGTTGCATTTTTGCATTTGTGCGCACTCTTCATTATTCTGAACTTGAAGAAGCTGATCCGCTATATCATGATGAAGAATCTTCGACATCCAATGTCATATCTCCCCCCGTATTGAAGAATCTTGCATTTCTTCATAATCTTCAATACTGCTCTTATTGGATGTAGATGACGCTTGATGCGTCTTCGACTTTTGGGCCATTTGGCCCTATTTTTCTCTTTCTTTTGTTTTGTTTGAGTCGTCTTGGGGAGAAAACAGGTATTCAGGAGGATGAACCTCGAAAAAGGGCATATGCACAAAATATGGTCAGAATGGGCATTACCGGACCAAAACTATCCAAGCTTCCAGAAGTGAAACTTACCAGGAAGAGAGCTCGGCGAAGTACCCCTCAGAACCATTCGAGGCGCGGGAATCTCAGAAGTGTACCACCTGGTGGGAGGCTAACCGAAGGAAAGCAGTTGGTAAGGCCATAACAGCAGTCGCAGTCAACACAGATGAGTTATATATGAACCGGGAAGAGAGCTCGATGAAGTACCCCTCAAAACCATTCGAGGCGCGGGAACGTTCGAAGTGTACCACCTAGTATGAGGCCAACAAAAGAAAGAAGCTAGTATGACCATTCCCATCAACAACAGTCAACTGCTGGAGCTATATATGGAAAGACGTGTGGAGGAGATTGCATGGAAGATTCTGGCGAATTCTAGCAATGGAAGGATCTGGAATAATGTGGAATCAACCCCAAATCTGCTGGAGATCCATTATCTATCAAATCAAATCAAGGATCAAGCTAAATATGGAAGGAAATAATATGCTAGATTTGGTCTGCCGGCTAGGGTTTACCGAACTGCTATATAAACCTCAGCATGTGTGGCTGGCAGAGGGCAGTTTGACAACAGTTTGACAGCAGTTTTTAGAGTTTTAGTAGTTTTAGGGGAATGAATGAATTTTTACACTTACACATCAGTTTTTAGTGCTCTTCTAGACTTAGACTTTTGTTAGTTCACCAAGAAAACAATTTACTTTTAGTTTTTTTTATATTTTTCGCACCAAACAATTTAGTTGCTTTTCGTATTTCAATTCCGTTGTGACGAACAAAGCCAAGGTTGTTGCCTTAGGTATTTTTATATTAAGTATTTCGAATTCCCTTTCATTCATGTGTTCATTCTATTTTGAATTTACGTTTTTCAATATGTGTGAGTAGTCCCCTTGGTGAGGTTTAAGGGGTGGAAATAATTATTGTCAATATGTAAATATTCGTGAGGCATTTGTTCTTTCGGTTGAGTCTCGTGGTTCCCGACGGATCTGTGCCAAGCCATGGACAATAGGGGCCTAACGGGTGATCTCCGTTCGGTAAAACGCTGTCCATGTTAAGCAAAGGCCAGGGCATACCAGGGCGTGACAACCGGTATACCCACGATCGAGTAGCTGAGCAGCGTCAACAAAAGGCGTAGTAGATCCGGAAGGTGAGGAAAGGATTGATGGGATACACTGTCCTTCCTCAGTCTTGGGCTTCTCTAGAAACCACCCATCAACTGTGACGAGGCATAAAGCCATGGTTATCAAACGAGGAAGGTAACTTCTGCGCCGTAGCATGTCTATGACTGGTCGGCTGACAAGCCGGAAATGGTTGTGTCCAGGAGGCATGTATCACTCAAAGTGCAGAGTTGGGGACCTCGAGAGAGAAGGTTGGTGAGGGTCATACTTGGTGAGTAACGGGTATGACTACTATCTAAGGAGGAGTGAAGCACTGCCTTGTGACCGGGGATTGTGTGACCTTCGGACCAAGTGATCGCAATGGACTCAACCATCCTAAGTGTGAAGTATGATCTCTTGAAACGCCCCAATGTCTTTGGGCCACGCCTTGAGTCTATACGGATCATCAGTATGCCTATGACCGGAATAAATATTGACAACAGTTATGACCTAACCGAAAATCTTACCCCTTGTTATATTTGATCTTTGTTTAAGTTTACTTGTGCAGATAAACAGGTTGAGACCGTGACAACTCAATTTGTGCACCCGAAGAGTAAAGTAGTTCCTCACTCTCCGTGGGATCGACCCTATACTTGCTGCTAAGACTGTTCTTTGGTTGCGAGCAATAGGAGCGTGTACTGTCCGTCTAGGGCATACACAAATTATTTTGATACCGCGCGCCAGGCGACGGGCGCGCGTGTCATATCAAATTGGTGTCGTTGCCGGGGAGTGACGCGCAACAATTTTACTCTTCATTTTTCATCTTCCGCTTACTGTGAGACGCGGTACGGCAAGACGCGGGATGGAAACTGCTGCCCCGCAGACCATGCGTCAGTTGGCATTCCTGGCTGACCTGAACCTGAAGCCCAGCGGTATAACCTTACCGACCATCGATGATCGGTATGAGCTGAGACCAAACCTGATCCAACTGAATGTCCAAATTCCATGGCATGCTTGAAGATGATCCAATCACACATCTCCGAGACTTCGAGATGATATGCTCTACGGAGGATAGCCAGGCGTCCATGGGAGAATACATTAGGTTGCTCTTGTTTCCTTTCACACTACAAGGTAGTGCAAGGAAATGGTACTATGGCTTAACCGCTGGCTGTGTGACCACATGGGCTGAGATGCAACAAAAGTTCCTAGAGCGGTATTACTCAGCAGCAAAAGTCTTCAGTATGAGGCGGACCATACAGAACATCAAACAAGGAGAGCTCGAATCATTGAACGAGTATTGGAGCCGATTCAAAGGGTTATTGGAAGAATGCCCACACCATCAAATTCCTGAATATAATTTGGTGGAGCACTTCATAACGGGACTCAAGAAGTACGAGAAAAAACTCGTTATTGCGGCATGTGGAGGTTCGATGTTTGACAAGACGCCCAAAGATGTTTTGCAAGTCATTGAATGTATGGCCACGGAGTTGGGAGCATATGAATGCAATCTGGAAGTACCAAAGAATGTGGAGAATGACAACCTCAACGAGTTGAAGAAGGAGATCATGGAGCTCAAATAACTCGTAGCAGTCTTGATCACACCGGAGAATGTTCGTCAGTGTGGCCCAGACCACATGACCAAGCATCAAGAAAGTTGGTTGCACCCCCCGGGTCCTCCATGCTCCGCGCAGAGGGTTACTACTTAATCGTAAGCCGCGAAAGTTGGTTGCACCCCCAGGGTCTTCCATGCTCCGCGCAGAGTGTTCAAGCTTGGATGGGAAGCAGCAAAGGAGTGCTTGGATGGGAAGCAACAAAAGAAGGCTTGAACGGGAAGCAGCAACAAAATCCTTGCCAAAGGAGTCATCAAAATCCTCGCCAGAGGAGTCATCAGAATCCTCGCCAGATGAGTCATCAGAATCCTCGCCAGATGAGTCATCAGAATCCTCGACTAGAGGAGTCATCAGAATCCTCGCCAGAGGAGTCATCAGAATCCTCGCCAGAGGAGTCATCAAAATCCTCGCCAGAGGAAGTCAGCCAAAATCAGCAGAGAGGTCATTCAGATTTCAACAAAGTCAGAAATCAACATCAACACCAAAAATATATACCACAGTTGGAGAACCGGAAACGCAAACTCAACATCAGCGGATAACAAAAATAACACGAAGTACAAAGGAAGGCAGAAGCAGCATAGAAACTTAAAAGGCAAGACAAATAGCAAAGCAATTTCATTCAAACAAAGAATGCCAAAGAGGCAAGCTATACATTGAACAATCAGAGGTAAGTATCGAGTTTTTGGAAATTGAAAAGTTACAAAAATATTTGCCAAATCCAAAAAGGAGAGCAGGGTTATCAAGCAGGAGGAACAGAGGAATCTTCAGCAGGGGCAGGGGAGACTGGAGCAGAGGTGGCAGCTGCGGGGATCTGGCTAGCAGAGGCTCCCTCTGTAAACACCGACAACGTGCCAGTTTCCTTCATCTTCGGGAGACGGGAATCCACGTCCAGCAGCTTCGCAGCTTCTTGTACATATGTTTTCTCGTCTCTATACAGGGTAAAAAGCTGTTCCACCGCAGAACGAGAGGAAGCCGAGTCTTCAAAAGCTGAGGCCGCCAAGTCAGAGGGCAGGGGAGGCACCATGCTATATTGAGAAAATTTCCCGGTGCCTTTGCCAGTAGGATCCCGTAGCCGGTTCACAAAGCCCACCAGGGAAGCAGAGAAGGCAGGCATATACTTGGGAGCGGAGGGCAACGGGTCAGACCCAACTCCAAAGGTAAAATAAGGAAGGGCCTTCTCCAGCACAGGATACCACCACACCGGCTTCTCTGGGGAATTCTCAGGGATCTTCATCAGCTTATTTATGTCCTCATCCTTGAGATTCTCCATCAAGGCCCGTAGATCCAGGGTGGCAAGCTGCTCCGGAGATGCCCCCGCCATCTCTAACGCCTTCGTGGCGGATCGCTGTATCACATAAGCAAAGAGGGGCCCGAAATCTTCCAGATACTCGGGAGTTCGTTTGAAGGCCGCCAATGTATCTTCCAGCATCACCTCCAGGAAGTGCTGGCCTTGTGGAGATAAGAAATATTCCAGACGTTGATCCCGCGCCCCAAGGACATAAGCACGGTTCTGAGCCTCCACAAGTGTCCTCCTCCAGTCACGCCTGGCTTCCCTGTAGTCTTTTTCGTACCCCGCCTTGAACCTCATAAGGCTCTCATGGCTCTCCCTTGTCACCCGTGTCAGTTCAGAGGCCAGGGACGATTTTTCCACCTCTACTTGGGCCAGCTTGGCCTTCAACTCAGCAATCTCTGCCTCAGCTCCGCTCAGACGTGCCACTACCCCGGCGACGTCGTCATCACGCTTGGCTACTGCAGCCTGCTCTTTTTTCCTCTCCTTCTCCAGCATGTCATAATCGTGGATGCGCAGGATAGCTCCCCATACCCAAGACTCCACCTACAAAGAAATAGAATGGATCATGTCAGAACAAAGGAATACTCTTCGCTAAAGGAATAACTTTCTTCAGAGAAACGGGGACCACCAGAGCAGTCAAAAGGTTAATGACTTAAATTTTTAGATAAGGATACAAGCTGCAAAATACCTGAAGAACCATCTGGGCAAGCTGACTTGCCAGAGCCCCTCGTCAAGTTCCCCATTTTCTCCTGGTCTTTCGAATGGACGCGAGACGACAAGGCATCAATAAATCCCTGCCCCGACAAACTTGAAATTGGGCCAGGAACAAGATCCTCCGACTCATCCTCAGCGGGAACCTTAGCTTTGCCTTTGCCTTTTTTGGCAGCAGAGGGAAGAGCCTTCACATTACCCGCAGATTTCTTCGTTGGCTCCACGGACTTGCCAGCCTTCTTCAGACTTTCTTGCTTCTCCTTCTCACCCACGGAGATCAGAGAGCCCCTCTTCCGCTTCTTCGAGGGATCAGGAGTGGCGATGTCCAGGGCAGAGGGGGGAGAAGGAACCTCATCAGTAATGTCCACAACCTGGACATCTTCTTCACCAGTATTGGGACGCTTGCGCATGTGAACAAGGCCACCTGCATCAACCTCCTCTGCATCAAATGTGCGGGAGGCTTCTACATTCTCCTCTGGGACCTCTACCACAGGGGGAATGGTGACCAGCTCGGTCCCAGTTGGTTGCTCTGAGGGACCCGTTCGGGAAGCAGAGCCCCCCATGCCATGATCCCCGCCACAAGCGGGAGAAGCAACGTCAGGCAAATTGTCCCCGCACCTTTTTCTCCAAGACATGTCTGCAAACCAAAATTCTACATCGTTAAAATCAGGGTAACAAAAGTTAATGTATTTTCTAATTCATAATTTTTACCTATTGATTTCTTTGGATATAGGGGAAATAGGCCATTGTATGCCAGAGCCGAATTGTTTTCAGCGAGGTACCTACATTCTAAGGTCTGGGCTTCGTTCATAGCATTCAGACGGGCGATAACCCCTAGGTCAAAGTTCGAGGGAGGTTCTAGGGAGGCTGGCCTATAAGTAGTCCGTGGACTATGCCATTCTAGTTCCCGAACATTATAATCGCGCCAGGAGCCGAAAAGGGTGCGCACATAACAATAGTAGCTCAAAAAACCCTTATCAAAAGAATTTAGAGAGGAAAGAAAGGTAGTAGGACATTTTGGAAGACCAGCAAAGCTATACAGGGGATTGCCCTGCATACGAAGAGACTGTGTCTGACAGAACAGTTTGGCGGTGTCCCCAACACCGTGGGCTCGACATAGAATATGGAAAGCATATAACCTCCGGATGGCAGAGGGGGCGACTTGAAAAAAAGGGATGCGAAAATGGTTGCAGACATCAACCAGAAGGGGAGGAGGAGGGAGCCTCAGGCCAGCATCTATCTGGGCTTGCCAGATGACTATTATTTTGTGGTGGCGAAGGTTCTCGGGGGGCGTTGAGTCTTTAGAGAAGGCCACGAATTTTAAACCTTCAGGGTGTCGACACTTGCTCTCCAATTTTTCCACGGCCGCGACACCAAGGCGGGATTCAGGAACACGCTTGGGAGGTTGGGGTGTCTTTCTGGTTCTTTTTTTTGGTTGGGAAGGACTGAGAACAGGTTGAGAGTCATCAGAGGCAGAGGGCGAAGGAAGATTTTCGAGATCCTGGTGCTGGGGAAAGGAAGATGAAGAATCTCGGAGAGAAGGAGAAGGCGAAGGCAAGGGTTGAGGAGCGGAAGTGGAAGCCATTATCAGAAATTTTAATCCTAGGGTTTCTAGCACGCTCAATCAGAGCACCAACAATTACACCACTACGCTATCACTAATCATAAATATTGGGAGAAAAGGATACGCGAGTTACCTAGGGTAGAGAAAGATTGACGGTAAAACTGTAGCGGAGGGGTCGCGGGGAAATACGCCGGAACAGGGAGAGAATCGCCGGAAAATGCAGATAAAGGAGTTCGGAAAAATTGGAGAAGAAGAATAGTGAAAAGTGATAATTCGAATCGACTAAGTAAAATATACGCGGGCAACTACCAGCATGCGGGATGGACGACACGTGGCATACGAAAATGATTCAACGGCTGAAAATCCCTACGGAGAGGCGAAAAAGACGCAAAGGTTAAAAAGTAACCTCGGGGTACGAGAAAAGCACTGTAGATCGGGCAGGCATTTAATGCAGGTGACGTCACCCACGCGGGCGAATCCTCTGACTAGTTGCACTATCCCAGAGTGAACTAGCCAGACCAGGGGGTGGGAGTAACAAAAACGCCAGAGAACAATTTACAGGGCTTACCTTTGCTTTCTCATAATGTTAGAATGCTTATGTCTTCATGATTTGCAGGGGCCAAGGAAAACAGCACAGTGCTGATCCTAACCATACCCCACTGGTTGAACGCGAAGAATACCCGGTTCAACCAGACTAGAGGGTGAGTGGTTGATGAGGAGTAATATGTGCAGAGTAGGGAAACGATGCAAAATAGAGGAATCGACCCCACCAGCGGGACAAGTATGGCAGAAGAAGTACACTCGTCAGAGGAATCATCTTCACCAGAAGAGTCATGCTGGTCAGAAGAATTATTCTCACCGGGAGGATTTCATTCACCATAGATATCTCATCCACCAGAGGAATGGCTCTTGCCAGAGGAATTATGTTCGCCAGAGAAGTCATCCTCGACAGAGAAGTCACCCTCGCTAGAGAAGTCATCCTCGACAGAGAAGTCATCCTCGACAGAGAAGTCACCTTCGCCAGAGAAGTCATCCTCGCCAGAGAAGTCATCTTCGACAGAGGAGCTACCTTCATCAGTGGAATCACCAGAAAACGCGGGAGAGTTCCCGCGTGAAGACGAAATTACCATACTACCCTTAAACACGACGGATGCATGCAGTATAAATGAATTTACTATTTTGCCCTCCTATGTATTCTATAAATAGACCTTGCGCTCTTGCATTGTGACTACGCGATCTCCTACTTTCAAATACAACAGCTAATTTTCTCTTGAGCTCCGGTTTTCCAATTGTTTACTTTGCTTTCTCCGATCATCTACACTAGGTATAATCACGCTTATTACTCTTTAGATTATAGGTGTTGGTCCTTGAATCACCACTCTTGTTTTTAGTTAGACAATACACATTTTAACAAATGTGTGAACTATAATTCGTATCTAATACCAGGAGTATGAGTTGTTACATGTTCACCTCAATGAAAAATATACCAAATTCTGCTATCAAAACATCCAATGTTTTGAACATCAAGCAGTATCCCTTCCAGTGTCATTTTCTTGACAAAAAGTATTTCATCTTTGGGTAACTTCTGCTTCTTTTGGTTTCCACCTTAGGATGCAAAATTTAGTTCTTTGATCCTTTTTCTACCTTTTCTTTCTTTTTGAGTTAGAATTGGCAGAAGCATTAATCATAAGAACTTATTTGTCCTTAGTGGAAGACGATTCAAAATCATTCTTAACATGTCATGAAACTCATGGCAGTGTCACTGTCCTATTGTTCATTTTGAATTCACTATGAAGTTCACAAATGAGACAGATCATTACTGCAAGATTAAGTTGATTGAGACAAATATCGAATAGTCTCATTCCAATCGTGGCTAGCCTCTTAATTAACTGAATCTTTTTCAAGACATCCACAGAGACCTTGTCTACTCCATGTAGATTAATCCTGAAGAGATCCATAAGTATCTTATACTTTATGGTCTTAGCTTCTAAAGCATTAACACTCTTCAGGTGCATCAACATCTCAATCGAAAACATATGATCACGTTGTTTATGCAGTTCCAAACTCATAGACACAATCATGACATATTTAGCAGAAGTTACATCATCCATATGTTTCTTATAACTTTCAATGTCAAACATTTTGAAAGTTTCTAAAGTCACATTAAGGATGATGTGGATTGATTTCTCTAAGACATAATCAATCCTATCTAGCCTTAGCACCAAACGCAAATTGCGCGGTCAATCCAGAAAGTTTGACCTAGTCAATTTACCGTATCCAACAAACATATCAAAACAGTTGAAGATATAACAGAGATAAAAGAAAGCAATAAAATAAAATCGAATCAAATAAGATCACATTTATTTTACTAATCAAACATGACATTTTGTTTTGATTAGATCCCACTATTTTTTGCATATTTTATGACCCCAACATAAAATACGAATTTATTAAACATAAATTATAGTGGTCCAAGATCCAAGTCAAATATTATGCAGCCTCTGCTTGGGCTGATGACTACAATAATATTACTTAGTAGGCCTCTAAGCCAATTGCAACAACAATTTTACAACTCTTGGTTGATTAATCTAATTAATCTTACTCCTTAAATCATTTTGGTCGAGTTTCACGCCACAAATGATCAAGCAAGTCAACCCCATCACACGGTGCCAACCTATGAATGAGCCTTGGCCTTGTAGATCAGAGCAAACACTTGGGTGTAAATACTCTTTAACGAAAAGGATGGGTTGCTCAAACAATTATGATGGACGACGCGTTTTGCGCTTACACAAAGACTTATATTTAGTGGGAATTTTGCATGTGATACTAATTGCTTATATTTAATATCCAATATTAAATAGCAAAACAATTAACAGGTGCTGCCTATCCAGGCATATGAAATGCGGACCACACATATTGGGTGCCGCCTACCCATACATAGTAACGCGGACTACATATAGAGGGCGCTGCCTACTCAAGCATAAAAGCGGTCTTTAACTACTATAGTTAAATAGTAAGCATAAAATCAAATAGTATGCTTATCACAAAACAACATAAAATCTATACGAATAAAATTCCTTAATCCAAATAAAATTTTATTCTCCAATTAAAATATGGGTTAATCAATTTGTATTAATTCCAAATTAATGCAACATTATTATTTCAAAAATAATAATTTCATATATTAATTCAAAATTAATATAAAAACTCATCAAATATTATTATTTCAAAAATAATAATAATCCATGATTTAAATCCAATTAATGAATTAGTCAATTTATATCAATTCCAAATTAATATAAATATACATTCAATATTATTATTTCAAAATAATAATACTAAACAAAATTCATTAATCTAATTAATTTATATTAATTCCAAATTAATATAAACACAGAATGATTATTATTATTTCTAAAATAATAGTAATCAAGATTTATTAATCTAATTAATAAACTTAATTCTGAAATTGGGATTAATATTATTAATTCTAGATTAATAACAGATTTTTTTTATAAAACTGTTAAAGCCCAAAAGGGCAATTAATTAAAAAAATTCGCTGGCCCAGCATAGGGCCCAAGAAACCCGCGGCCCAGACCCAGTCTGCAGCTAGGGTGGGTTTGCAGCAACTTTGCGCCACCGCTTCCTCTTCTTCAGCTGGGCACAGGCGTGGCGTGCCCACGACGTCGCCGCCAACAGCCCAGCAGCAACGTTCAATCTCTGCCGTCGTGCCTTGAGGTCGACGCCTGACGCAGAGCTCCGATGCGCAAGCTTGTGTGCTGACATCTGCGCAGAGAGCCCGCCCTCGTGTACACAGCACGACTTCCGGCGTGCTGCTCCCTCTGCCCATCGTCGCCGCTCGAAGCTACCCGTGGCCGGCCGTGACGTGGTTGTCAAACACCATTGTCAGTCTTGCACTACCTTCCTTCAGCCACCGTCGCCACCAACACGCCGGCGTTGAAGCTTTTGCGTGGGACACGGTTTCGGAGGAAGAGAAGCACGCTAGTTCAAAACCTTGACGCGATGTAGGCCGCGGCAGGCGGTCGGGCTCAGCACACCATCTGATTTCATCCTCTGTATAGCCGCCGCCCGGCTGCGGTTACAATTGTCCGGCGATGAACGGAAACTCCGGCGGAGGGATGGACAAAACCGATTATAGATATGCCCAGCAAGTTAACGAAATCCAATTTCAATGCCATGTTACACGTTGTCGTAGCCATGATTAAATCCCAATTACAAAACTCAATTCCAAATTGTAAATTTCAGAAACAGATTTCTAAAATCATAATTAATTAACCCATAATTAATTAGAACACAAATACAATTATAAATCGAGCCCCGGGCTCTGATACCACTGTTGAAAATCCTTGACATCATCTAATGATACGCAGCGGAAATAACAGTCAAGAAAAAGATCAAGATTTACAATTAATTCATGTGTAGAGATTACAAACACACAACAACAGTTAGAATAACTTACTTGTTGTGTAGCAAACAATCCTGTAGCAATTCTTCTAGTAATCCTGCAGTTGAATCCACTACTATGGTATCCACGCATATTGCAAATTCGATGCAGGAACAATTCCCGATGCACAATCCAATCTTCGAAAGCTAGGAAATCTCCGATTGAATTCTATAGTGCTCTAAGTGTTTTCTCTCTTGTGGTTTTACGTATCTCACGTGCGTTCATTTCCCAGACAAAAGAAATATATTCCTATTCTTATAGGAATAAGATACGCCTATAAACCCTAAGTTAAACAGGCCGAGCTTTTCTTTTATCTCCAATTAATTAATCCAATAGTCAAACTATTTACTAATTAATTAAAGCTTATTAGAATATATCAAATATATCCTAATCTACTCCATATATCTTTCACTGGAATCCTCTTTTAATCATGCTTCATATATATATATATATGTACACAGATCATGAATGCATATATGTTTTCGTATAACATTTATTGTAGATGAATGTGTGTATGGGTGTGATTCTTGATTGGGCAGCCGAGGTTTGTGTGTTCTGAAAGTAATGGAGAATACTGTAAAAACAAGTAGTGAAGTTTAAAGAAAATGAAACCTTAAAACTTTCGGTTGAGCTTATGTGAACTTTGTTGATTTTGATGTATATTCGGTAAAAGCTTGGTCCTTGAATCTAAAATATGGAATCTAAGTTTTTTTCCTTGGCGAGAGAGTTGTTGTGTGGGATGAAGGGGACTTTGGCTGATGAGATTGTCACACCCCAATTCTTGAACGAATAAAATATAATCGAGGTGCGACTAAAATCATAGAAATAAACAAGGAAAGAACCTTGTGGGATTCAAATAATAGGATAAAAGTCGGGGAACACCCTTTGCGTGAAGAAAGACAAAAATCAGGTGATACTAATCAATCAACAACATTCTAAGCCTTAGGATCACAAGTTCGGTTTCATGCTTCCGATAACCAACGTTAAATAACATAGAGCTAGAAGTTGAGAGTTTAAGCTCGATAAAACATAATTCGGAATTTAACATAAAAGTCTTAAGTTGGAGAAACAAAAGACAAATAAAAGCTAGTGCAACAGCGGAAGACAAAATACGGAGTTGAACCCTAGCCTCAGCTCTGCCCCGTCAGCACCGACCAATCAACCTGAAAACATTTGAAAGTATTTTTGGGCTAAGTACTAATGTACTTAGTGGGCTAGCATTTTTACAAACATTTCATAATCATAAGAGCAGTTTATCCAATTATACTTGACATGACTTAGAAGGTTTTAAATTGAAATAACTTCTAAGCATGTTAAAACATTTTATTGTATTGCGCGCAATTGTCACACTCCCTTTCCGTTACTCGCTGTGATCCCAAACCTTTTAGCCACCGACGGATCCATTACTCCTGCTTACTTGAACTGAGGGCGTAACCCAGCCAAGTTCCCATTTGGGACCCAATGCTCCGGAACACATCCCGTCGAGCACCCTTATAACGCCTCATACATGATTAGTGCCCGAATGGAGATCAACCCACCGAGTCAGCTAATAGGTGTACACAATTCTCAAATAACGTGTTAGGTCAAGAGAGAACCTCGATCGATTAACTTATGCGAGCCTTAAACAGAGCAGAGTGCACAAAATATTTTATCGGATAAACAGTTTTCATTTCATTGAAATATTTAAGCTCAATAGCTAAACCATACATTTGGAAAATAAGCCCACCTGATTAGGCAATGCCTGTCGTTTATTCTTAACTCTGAATCAGTATAGCAGTGCTAATCTTCACGATCCACAAAGCCTACAAGAAATCTATAATCTTAATAGGTCTCCTGAATCTAATCTTAAGTCATGGTGTAGTGCTTATCATCCTATGATTCACTTAGCCGGGTTTTCAAAATTTAAAAAATATTTGAAAACTAAATTCTTGAGTTAAGGACACCAACAATATCCTTGCTCGATTTTACTTAAATAATTGAATTAATAATAAAGTCAATTTAATCATAAATGATTTTATGCACAATTTTCGATGCAAATCTCTTTCATGCTTTAAAACATATAACCAATAATCACACTTAATACATATGCACATAATAATAATATTATGCAACTTAATCTTTAAAAATAATTAAAATAAATCAGTTTGGTCTAATTAAATATTTAGGAAATTAAATCATCAATCAAATATGTAAGGCAAATCAATTATAAAAATAATTTGCAGCCCATTTCTTAAATAAAATCAGAGGACCAATTTAATTAAATAGATCAGTCCAGTTTGAAAATTTTAGGGATCCCATTTCGAAAATTAAAAGGGCCCAACTTCTTTAAAAACAAATCAGTCCAGACAAAGCCCAAACCCCCCAACTCTATTTTCTCCCCTTCTTCTTTGTTAAACAACTCACGCATACACACACACCTCACACAACACACGCACACCCCCCACACAGTTGCCCAGCTCCCCACCCCTTCTCCCTCATCTCCGGCCAACGCCGGCCCTCCTCCGGCGCAGCAGCAACCCCGGGGAACCTCGGTCAATGCCACGCCACCCTCTGACCTCTCTCTCTCGTCCCTCTCCCACGGAATACACACACGACGCACCACCTCAGGCCGCCGACTCTCTCTGAAATCCGGCGGCCGCAGCGGCATTGAAACCACCGCCGCCGCCGCTCGCCCAAACCCGAAGCCCTAAATTACCTCACTTCCCTCCTAACCTTCCTCTCTCTCTAAATCCCACTGGAACCCTAGATCCTCAAAATCTAGATTGACTGCGCCCTACCTTCAATTTCCGGCAGCGACGACGCCACACACGACGCCGCCTCCGCCCCATCTCTCTCTCTACCTCCCTCTCCCTCTCTGGCTTCGACAGACAGCAGCTGCCAGGCCGCTGCCGCCACCGCCGAGCTCCGACCCAGCCAACAGAACACACTCACCCTCGGCTTCATTCTCTCTCTCTACGCGCTCCTGGCCAGACAGCAGCTCGAAGCCACCGCTGACCGCCGCCTGCCCTCTCTCCCCTGACTCGACTCTCATTACAGCAAGCATACACTCAACATTCAACAGTCAACAATCAAGGCTCAAGTTCAACACAAGAATCAAGTTCGAATCTTTTTCCACATTACAGGTCTTGATTTATTATGTAAAACATTGTAAATGCACAATTATGTAGTATACAAGTAATGCAGTTGATACTCATGTATATAGCTATTTCTTATACTTGGAATTTTAAAGGTAGCACAGCTATCAAATTCTTTGTTTATGAATCATGTTGGCAAATGGAAGAAACTGGCGTAGAGGGTTAAAGGTTAAACCTTTTATGTGAATTTGGTGTAGTGATTTCTGCAAGAAGATGCAGATGTTTGATGGGTTATGCTTGGTGATTTCTCTGCATATGGAAGAAATAAGTGATTATTAGCAAAGAATGCGAAAGCTGAAATTGAATAGAGAGAAGAAGGTCTTTACCGATGGAAGGAGTAGATTTGCTGCTGTGATGAAGAAGGTGAATGAGGAATGATATTTTAAAAGGAAAGGATTGAACAGTTGAATTGATGGGTGAATAGTGCAGCTAAGGCATGGATGAACTTGAGCTGTGCATCTAAGGCATGGCTCGAAAATAGGGTAGCTCAAGGCATGGTTGAGCATGCTGTACTTGGCAGCAATGGAGGTGGTGGGTTGGGCTTCTCTTTTAGGAAAAATGACTCTTGGGCTTAATTAAAACTAGGGCCCAAAATAATATTTGTCAAAGCCCAACACATTCAAAATTAAAGCCTAACATAGACTTAAATTAAATCATGTACAAATAAATACTAATCATATAGAATAATCACATTCATATAATTCAATTTATGCAATGCACAAAATTTCAAAAGACTAAATTTTTATAAAGGCTTCTGAAAATAAATTTTGTTGGAATTTAAAATATAAATCATTTTTCATTTTTCCGGCGTAAATCATCCTAATCTAAGTTTAAAATAAATTCTAAACTTA